>NW_026889793.1:600000-787500 GCF_033153115.1 Saccostrea echinata
TACCATTGAAAACATCTGTTGAAAACAGTAGAATAGAAAATAAACGACTTTCTGTAACAGTGAACGCACGATGGATTGGGGTGTTTTCGAACCCTTTGACAATAAAATCACATTATGTATTAATAACACTAATACAATAATGTAGCCATCTACGACTTTTTTAATCTGATATTTTCTTGAGAGGGCTACAATTCCACAGCATCTCCGTAATGGTGCAAATATAATTTTTAAATACGGGCGAATGCAGGCAAAATAAATTGTTTTAACATTCAACTTATTTCTAATAAGATAAATGTTTGCATTGTATGGTATCACTTAACATTGATTAATAAAACCATTTCATGTGATCTTTTTTCGTAAACAGAGATATTTATGCTTAAAATATAAGGGAATTTCTAAAAAAAGATCCACTCCCTAGATCCCGAATTCTCATTGGCTGTCCCAAAATAAAATCGATCAAGGTCAGTAAACATGGCGGATAATTCAAGTTGTGATGTTGACATACATGAAAAATAACCAATATATTGATTGTACTGTATATTTTTGGACCGATTTATGTCTTGCATAACTATATTTTTGGAGTTCAGGTACTGTGGCATCATTTAGATTCGTGGGGGACAATGTTCATGGGCAAGCAAAATTGTATTGGTTCTTGGGGATCTAATTTCGTGGGCAGCTAGTTTAGTTGGTAGATTTAATTAATCAGTTCGTTGACAAAAAAAAATGTTCGTGGGGATTTAAATTCGTGGGCAAGGGTGACCCATGAAATCCACGAACATTGATCCCCCACGAACATTGATGATTCCACAGTAAAATGTCAATAAAAAAGCCATTTACTGATAATTTGAGTTGAAAACTGTGCGGGAGTGAATCACTCCCATTCTTGCACCATCACGGAGATCCCCTTTTAAAGAGAGAGAGAGAGAGAGAAGGGTTACATTGCTGCAGCTAGAATAACGTGACTATCGGTAAAAAAAAAAAAACCAATTCAAATTAGGAAAAAATACTCATTTTTTATTGCAACTGGTGTTATTTCGCCAAGTATATTAAGTATTCGCTGGTAGAAATGGTTGAAAACAATGCACAATGTTACTTAACGTCTTATCATCTGTCAAAATCTGCAACATGAAAACCTCGTTTTTGCATGGAGCATTAATTTAACATGACAACCTCGTTTAGAATTATATTAATTAAGTGCAGCACCAACCCGATCGTGAACCCGATTATAAAAAAGAGGAATGTTTAAAACTGATTTACTTTAGCACCTGTTGGTCAAACATGACAAAATTCAAACTTGATCTGTAGTTTCTCATTATAAAAGTATCCAGCAAGTTTCAAATCAATTCTCAAAAGCATAAAGAAAAAAGTGCGGTAAGCCAAGTGGGGCAAACAAACAGAGGGATAGACGGACGGACAGCTAGACCGACGGACGGACAGACGCAGAGTAAACCTATAGTCCCCTCTGGTTTCACCGGTAGGGGACTAAAAATGAGTATGTACTTGCTTAACAGCAGGGCCTTCATGAAGTGTGCATTTTTTATTCATTCCTGGACGAACAAAGTAATATATAGTCAAGGTTTTAGTTCATTAAAAATCATTTTTTTGTTAAAAAATCTGGTAGAATTTATATTTTGTTAAAGCTATTTTTAATACACGGGTCCTTTATTTCATTACATAACTCTTTAACTTTTTGATTTAATTCAATTTAGGTACATATCATAAATATTCAGAAGAGGTCAGAAGTCTTCTTTACAGTTTACTGTTGTGTGACAAGTACACGGGGATTGTAAATGGAGAGGCGTTCAGGTCAATAATGATAAAGATACGAGACAAGTATTTTCAAAAACTTTCTCCGTCTGATGATGTTGACATAAAACATCTTAAGCATGTAATCATAGAAATACAGAATGGTGAGGTTTCGTTTGTATCAGATATTGTCCGCCATGACGTTATGTACGCCTTTGTTACGGAGTGTCTAGTGGAGGACAGTGATCTAGAGTTTTTCCTGACCACGGCTTCATGTGACGTGATATCAGAATACTGCAGGTCCTGGGAGTATATGAGGAGTGAGGGAGAGAGATGTCTGTATATACCAATGGAGCCGGAAAAGATGTACGACCTCTTCATAGACAAACTACAGCTGGACATCATCACACACTGTACCGTGTCTGAATGGAGGATTCAAGACAGGATCAGTAAACGTTGTAAGTATTTTTCATATCTCTACCATTAATATTTATATTATTGATTGATTGAAAAACATGCAAAATGCTTAAATGTATTAAACATAGTTTAGAAATCAGGTAGTATTGTATTCAAATCCGAATTATTACAGTAAAAAATTAAAAATACAATGATATAATCTATTTCATGATGAGAAAAAAAATATGAAATGAATGCGCTAGATAACCCGTGATCCTTACTTTTTAATCCAGGCATGAAAGCATTTCCTTTCATCTTATTATTTTACAACATTAATTTTTAATTTTAAAAATGTTACATATTCTTGCTTGAAGGATGAATAACTCAAAGAAAATTTTTTTCTTCCTAAATTCAAATATCTTTCCTACGTAAGATAGGTGCCTCTCTTACTAGAGAACTGATTTTTGTTAAGTAAAACCACGGGCACTTGGGGACTGGACCCCCTTTCCACTTATTTTCCTTTTAAAATCTGGGGTCGACGCACCTTTTTATTATTTTTGTACTCTAGTATGCACTACCTAAAATCGATAATGTTACCCTTTTGTCTCAATAAGCTGTTTTTAAATATTTCGTATATTTTATTTAATGATTTATTGACACAAAAGGTTTACATTATCGATGTCAGGTAATGCATATTAGAGTACAAAAATAGGAAAAAGGTTCGTCGACCCCATATTTAGAAATGAAAAAAAAGGAATGGGGGGATTAAGCCCCAAAAGCATGTGAGTTAAACAGCTTTTTGTTTGGCCAAATCACTTTATTTGGTTAAAACTTTACAGTTCAATATAGTTTTGAAAAGTTTTAAAAATGCATGAAGTTTTCTTACAGCCGAGTTTCAAAGGATATTTTCAATGGTATATTTTTACGTTTTCGACAAATAAAATTTCTTAATTACATTTCTATTGAAAGAAATATTGAAAAATACCATACTGGTGTAACTTTTTTGTGTGGAAGATGAGAAAATTTGTTTGTTGTATGTATCTTTGATGTTTACATTTTATTTTCACTTAATTTGTTTTAAATTTTGATTTGGACAGTAAAAGTTCCCAAAGAAATATTGAAATGGGACCAGAAAGCCAGAGAACGGTACGTTCAGTACGCCGAGAGAGGGGGAGTACAGGTTGTCCATCACGCCAGGGGAATGATTGTAGGATGTGCTGGGGCCGGGAAGACCACGCTACTGAATCGTCTACTCAAGCGCAGTAAGAAAGAACTAAAGAAATTAAAGTCAACGGAAGGATTAGAGGTCCACGAGGAAGTGTCTGAAATCTGTGAAAAGAAACGAACACTAAAAGGTAGATTGATTGAAATTATCTATTTAATTTAAGTTTATTACAGTGTAATTTATATCTACTAAATAGGCTACAATTGAATACATCAGTAAGAATACTATTTCTACCCAAGTGCATTTTTATTCTTGTTATATTTTGAATAGGTTATCATATCGTTACAAGCAAAGGAGGCAATACTTGATATTCTTTATTTTTTCTTTATATTTGAGTTGATTTATAGGTTTTTAGGGGGTGGGGGTGGGTGGAGGTAAGGGACTCTATGCAATAAGGTGAATGAAATATGGAGATAACGAACAGTATTCAAGCTCAAAAGTCCATTAAACAATACAAAATAGGAGCAGAGCAAACACGGACCTCCAAACATTAGAGGTGGGATCAGGTGCCATTGAGGAGTGAGCATCCCCTGCCGACCGGTCACACCCGCTGTGTGCTCCTTGTCATGATCGGGAAATAACAGAAAAATCCGTCGACAATTCAGTGTGGAAACAATAGAATGTTTTTTCTTGAATGAAAAATGTTTTGTTTTCTTTTTGTAAATAACGGGTCTACTAAAAATTTTAAAGTTTTGTCACAAGCAATATGCAAGTCAGATATGAAAGACCTTGCAGAATTTAAGACGGAAAGGTCCTAACTGGCACAAGAAATAAGCTTGAAATATGTTGCCCTAGCACCAATTGCAATTCTTCGACAATTAAGGTAAATTTCAAGGTTTTTGCAGACAAACAAACAGAGAGGTAACCAGACCTAAACCATATGCCCAAAGGCTTGCATCTCCGATTACTGGATAGAGAAATGTCCAGTGACTGACAAAAGCAGTCATTTGTACTTGGATGTATTTGCTGTGAATAGGAAAATGAAAAATTTTACCATACCTGCAGATGAATTGTAAATTAAATGTTCAAAAATGTTTCATATATATATATATATATATATATATATATATATATATATATATATATATATATATATATATATATGACGCATTTAAATATATTTTGGGGTATAAAATTTATCAAAGATTATAAGTATAAATTTTTATCAGCGTTTTAGAGAATATATATCTGCCGCATTTTTCTTGAAAATTAATGCAAAATCCGAATTAATAGATAATTTTGTTATTTTATAATATAACATTTGTAGATAAAAGCAAGTCAATCCGGCATTGGTACAGTCTACTTGATGTCAACAAGTTGAACAACGATCACTTGAATGTACTGCCATTTTGCGAACTGCGATCTGTAGCCGATCTTACAACTATGGGCAAACATAGGACCAACATAAGCTTGCTATCTATAAATCCCCAGGGATGGGGGGGGGGGGACCCATCAAAATTACTCGCCATTTTTCGAACCTAGATACTTCATTAGAATGGATTTTTAGATTAATGTTTGTTTATATTTGATTTTAATTGTTTTCATTAAAAGACTCATAAAAGATACATCTATGCTGCATCTGATAAAATAAAACAGAAAGCTATCACAGAATAATTAAATGTTTAATGTTCAAATGTACTAAAAAATTGAATGAAAGGGAATGAAAATGCTAGTTTTTGAAACATATTTAATAATTTTAATTTCCTTCAGGCGTACCATTGTAGTAACAAGTACATGTATGTTTATTTCTAGTTGGCAGCCAATATTAGCACTATAAATGACAGAGTGTGAACTCTGAAAGATCAAGCAATGTTTAAAAAATTTATGATATTTATCTTGTAACTTAATCCAAAAAGTAAATATTTATTTCCGAATTAAATATATACATGTACTTTCCCAAAAAAAAAAAAAAAAAAAAAAAAAAAAAAAACTTCACTGCATTCGTATGAAATACAAAATGTATGGAGATAAGTGATATATGGATAACATTATTCAAGATCAAAGTCCATTTAAACAATACAAATCTGGAGCGAAGGGCATACGGACCTCCAAAAACATCATGGGTTGGATTAGGTGTCACGTAGGAGTGAACATCCCCTGCCGCTTTGTAAAACCCACCGTGTGATCCTTGTCTTAATCGGGAAAAAAGGAAAAATTCGCAGACAATACAGTGTGTAAATAATGGTCTAACAATTTCTTTAAAAAACCTCAGTCAGTTGCATTTGATTTAATGATAGGTCGTATTTGCTGAAAAGGTCATTTTATCCACCAAACTTGCGAAATGATGACTTTAAACGAGACTGTTTATATCTTTGTTTGTCATTACATGTAGCTTGCCTCGTTTTACTTAGAAACTGTTTCTACATATCAAAAATGCTTGTTAGGTCTAACTCAAATTCAGCATTAAACACACTTAGCAACCTGAGAAACTATATGTGTAAGAATTTACATCATTATTAAAAGCCAAAATGCTATACATTTGGACTTTAATTTCTCTATGAAACTAAAAAAAAGTTTATATTTTGGTATTTCTTAGTCAACTCTCCATTTAAAAAAAAGCAGTAAATTTTACGGTAAAATACACCTGGATAACACATTTCATAATCGTAGAGAGAAGACCCAGACAAAACACGTTAATGAAAAACAGCTTTAAAAGAGGTTATTTTTGTATCATTTGATTCGAACAGCTATATTTTTAGGTGCATTTTTAGATAAAACAAACCATGTTCAAGCAAACATATGTCCATTTTACATTCATCTACAACAAAGTATTTGGCTAAGTATTGAAAAAAATATATAAATCTATCATAATTATTTATCATTTCATTGGCCTATATTCCGCCATTTCGTTATCTAAAGCACCCACTTTATTCAATCTATGAATTGCTAGGGCTAGTGTTAAATATATGTTATGGTAATCACATTTACTTAAATTATATATTCCTAAACGCCTGTAAATACAATACATAATTTTATGGTCTTTAATTTGTTGTCCAGAGTTTTCGGCATTTTTTATAATGTATACAGCGAAATATTCGTCCCCGCGTATTTTCGCCCCTTTCGCCTTACTAATAGGTAGTCGAATTTTAAACGGACGAATTCAAAGAACACAGTAAATTTTCTTAAACAGATCTGTGACTGGGCGATTTTTAAAAGGGAGCAAAATTGTTTGCAATTGAGAATGGCGAAAATAACACAGAGCGAAAAATACCCGAAGTCTTATGCAATATTTTTCAGCTGTCTGAAAGATTTTGAGGTTGGCCTCTTGAATTATTGGTCTCTTCTTGCATTTGTACAAAAAAATCTTAGTAGACTATTTAGGCCTAAAAAAAATTGTGTGTTTCAGATAACACTGATGAAAAAATTAGGGTAGGTAGGTAGGGAATTTTTTTTTTTTTTTTTTTTGGAATTTTTTTTATCTATGACCACTTAAATGTTAATAGAAAATAATGAGAATATAATTTTATATTATATTTAACTCCAACATGTTTGAAAAACATCAGACAACCAAATTTTAAAGAGTTTCATATCATTTTATTTTTTTCCCATTTTCTCTTCATTTCAGTAAATGCGAGTGGTTAAGTTCCAAATATGAGTTTGACCCTTGTCAAGTTGTGGGTACGATCCAGTGGTTTCATTCTGAATCGAAACGATGATGGTTAATGGATAATTCAAAATTCTTTTCAAATCTCTTCTGCAAGAGAAAACTTTCATTTTACACAAATCACATATTCTTAATCATTAACTGATTAGGATGGTTTTAATTATTATATATATATCTATATGTTTATTCACCAATCAAGGGCCCTCAGGGGGCATATACAATTATTTCAGTATGATTATATTTAAATGATATTAAAGTATATTGTAATATGAAAGAATATTAATCATATATATCATGAAGGTACAAATGAAAGATGTACAATACCACAAGTAAGATACTCGTGAAAATGCAAGATTTGTAACATATATAATCATAATAGTCTGAAACTTGGTAAAAAATATTATATTTACGAGGATTGTCCTGAAAAATTGTGGACAAGTTGTCTAGAATGAAAAATAATCATCACTACGTTCTAACATTTTCACTACTCTTTAGTACATTTTTTATCAATATACATAGCAAATTTCAAATAGATATATGGATAAATAAACAAATTATGAGATTTTATTTTATGTGTGGTATCGCCTTACGGCGCACGGATGATAACGTCAAAGTGTCTAAAGCAGCGTCACGTTTCCTCATTGCTAAAAAAAAAGTTGGATAAGTTTCACTTAAAGTTCGGGAATTTCATTGATGCACATACTTGAGTTTCCCTTTATTCCCCCATAAACAGTCGAGGAAACAATCTCGCACACACATGGAATCCTCTGAAATTTTATTAGTAAGTTATGGACAGTAATCACTCAACTGAGTAGGCTATCTTATATCGACGGTCTAAAGTGACAGCGTCTTTCGCTATTGCCAGTAGCCATTTGTCCGTATGTTTTGTTCTACCCGGGGTCTCGATCAAAAATATTTCGCTTAGAAAACTCCCATTTCACTTGTATACTAAAAATCTAGTGATATTCATATATTTTTCTTCTTCAGGAGTAATTTAAAGTCTCTAAGGGTGTCATTTGTACATCTAAATCAAACTTAACTGCTCTCCGGTGCGGCGAAACGTCATCAAACGTCGCTTTTTTGTGTGTGTTTTGTTTACAACTTTCCCATTTCAAATGCTTGGGAATTTGCCAAAAATTATGCAAATGCCTTGAAATTTTCTAAAAGTCGATATAATAGATAATGATTAAAAAATAGGATAATTTTAACCCCAATCTTAACTATTCAATACTTTTATTTCGAAATATTACCCGTGTATTCTCTAATGAAACCCTAGTTTTTTATCATGCGCCGTAGGATAGTACCTTGTGCACATTCAAGCATAATAAAATCTTTTTTTTTGTTTATATTTTATCAAAAAAATTAACATGCACTTAAATATGATAAATCAACATTTGCTGAAAATTTCAGCTTGGTGCGCCCATTATTTTTCGATAAAAACGCTTTGTCCACGATTTTACCGGACAACCCTCGTACATTTCGTATGCAGTTTGAATTCAGAACAATATCATCTTTATTTATACAATTCATTATTGTAATTCTGAAGCAATGATATTTTTTACCAGTGAAGGTTTTCGATATTCAAAGAAGGCTATAATTGTGTTAATGTTAATTATCTAGTTATTGTTTACTTCTTTCCAAAACATTCAAACAGGCTTTGCTTTATGAAAAAAAAAACATTTAAAATATTCTAACACAAATTCATCAAAATCTGTGATTTTAAGAAAAAATATCTTTGAAAGATACTTGGATAGAAAATATTTAAAGTACTTATTCATTATTCGTGCTGTTTGTATGACAGAATCAATCTAATTGACACGTACATCTATTAAGCCATTTACTCTCTACTGACAGCTACCGTACACCAGGATGCTTCCTACACACCTGTGTGTTTGAACACACGTGTACGTTGGTTCATACGTTCACCTGTGCGTTTATATACACGTTGGCTTATACATACGCAACTCAGGTACGAAATCACGCGGGTCGAACACGTAATCAAGCCAATACCATTTCAGCTATGTCACAAAACTTTTAAATTATAGAAATATCGGTGTCAAAATTATCGAAAAGATTTCCCATTCCATGCTGTCAGACCCGTCATGAAAACGCTTGCATGTTGATTTAAATATCGTTAATGTTCACAGAAAGCCTAAGCGTTTTAAAGACGTTTCTTAATTTTTAGGAACGAGAAAAAAATATTCTGATAAAAACGGATTTTACATAGAAATAATAGGTATTTTAATCGGATAAATACGGACATCGAAAAAAAAAATGTTAGGATCGGCGCATTTTTATAGGTTAGGTCGGGTTACCCGAAACACAAAATTTTTTTTTTAGGCCTTAGAATTTCTTTTTATTTCTTTTTTGGTGCCTTAATTCATGCTTCCTAACGCATCCCTTGAAACTAACCTTTTTAAATTCATTAGTTTTAGTTAAGGAAAGTGTAAGGAAATCTAATAAAGACAGAGATGAAGCAAAGCCAGACACTGGTGCACAGAAAACATTGAGTTTCTTTGATTTTGGAGGACAATGTGCGTACTATGCCTGTCACCAGATTTACCTGACCAGGAGAGCTTTCTATGTTGTGGTGGTGGACGCTTCTAAACGTCTTGACCAGAAGGTGGATAAGAAAGTGTGTGATCAAGATGATACTGTTTTTGCAAACTGGACATACAAGGGTATTTCATACGTTAAATTATCATGATTCACACACTTTTTTTGATCAAATTGAATCTGAAAAATATATGTTTCTGATAAATGCTCGTGCTGAGTAAGACGTAAGAGGGGAGTTCGTTTGAATGGTTCTATCTTATATGCAATCCCTTTATTTTCTTGACAGATAAAAGTTAACCACGGGCCTTTTCATTGAATATTATTAAGTTAAATTCGATATAAAATGACCTAGAATAGACAATACCTTTTTAAGATTTTGTATTTTTTTTTTCTCATTTCATTTCATTTCGTCTAAAATGATAAAATACTTCATTCTGTTTTTCAAAATATTTATTTGAATTAAAGCGAATTCTTCGATCCGATCACAACAGGCACGTATTGTTTGCAAAGAAATAAAATGTATCCTTTTCTCTCTGTCTATAATTCGGATCAAAGGGCCTGTTAATTTATATCTAAATTGTTTCTTAATATCTTGAACAATACCAATTCTCTGCAAAATTCATGAACATTAAATTTGCACAAAATTTTAGCTTTAATTTTCGAGGAAAGAATTAATATCATATTACCTATTGTCCATCTCTATGTTAGTCTCTGTGTGTCTTTCTTACTTATCCTACACATTTGGTCTGATTTCAAATAATCGTTGAATACTAGAAGATTACAGCACTGCATGTACGTAATTCTGTACATTTTCAATTTAAATCGATGGCGTTTTATTTATTACTAAATCTTTAAAAAAAGAAGCTCTAATATTCTTTCAAATTACTACTCCTACTTCCAAAGTCCGATTTGAAAAAAGAATTTGGTAAAAATATAGGGTGCATTAAAAAACATTGTACATACATGTTATGCTTAATGCCGGTTTTTATTTTTTTGAAGATCGATGTTTTTATTACTAATATTAATATGATTTTTTCTCCAGAACTGCAAGGCCATATTTGTCATATTAAAATTGAAACATCTTAATTTTGTGTGGATTCAAGTACAGCTAAAAGATAACACCTGCATGGCAACTAGAATGGGGCGACACATGCAATGAGGAGTAAAAATCTTGAATTCGATTATTTTATTTTTGAGGGGGCAAGGGATGTAAAAAGTATATTTTCTGAAGAACAGCATGGCCAAGATAACTAAGTTGAGCGTTGTGGCCCATGGGCCGAAGAAAGAAATGTCAACATGCCAACAAGAGACTAACTTGATTAGTCATCGATTAATTGTCTTTCATTCGTATAGAGATGTCACCATATATAGGTGAAGAGCTACACATTTTAACCCTTGCTCGGCACTCAAGGCCATTGAGTAATGAGAGGTATTTATTGTGTCAACGCCTACGTTGACACAGAGCCTGGTTTTTTAGGTCTCATCCGAAAGACGCACAACTTTCACTTCAAAGTACCGAACGCTTGGGAAAGGAACAGTTACTAGCTATATTTTTATCTTCTTACTTATGTCAGTCGCGGCCGGGCACGAATCCAAAACAACAATTTTCCGATCACGGAGAGGGATCTTTACCGACGAGCTACTGTGATGGTCAACGTGCTTTAAATCTGACTCAAACGAAAGAGAAACATTCCTTTGCGACGATTTGTAAATAAACTTTAACTGTTAATCAAGATTTTTTTGACTACGCGTACTTGCGAAACGCTACCTATGTTTTTAAACAACGTCATATTTTATCCTTAAATATTGATATGAGATTAACACTCTCTGTCATTTGATATAGATTAAAGCATTAATTATATTAATTAAATTTATCTATAAAGTCCGTTATGAATTGCGTTTGCAATAATTGCATAAAATATTTACTGAGTGGTTTTCTGTAAATATTGCCAGGCTTATCTGCTGGTGTGATTTAAAAACACATAAACATTTTTTTTTCTGTATACAGATTACTTTCTATTTTGGATGAAATCCATCCACACGTATTGTCATGGACATTTATATAACGACAAAGACAGTGATGTTATTATCATTCTAGTTGCAACCCACTGGAACAAACGTGTTTACAAGGTAAAACGATTTCAGGAATATTTCTTTGCAAGATAATCATTGATATTCTTTAAAAGAAACTTTGCCTCTGTACTGCTTCTGTACTGTGATATGCAGTGTTATACTGTACTTTATGCGTATAGTAACGTAGAGTGTATGTACGGGAGTGAAAGAGATAATCACAGAACTATCGGAAAATCAGGAGATTTTAAGTTTACATTGTAGCAGTGTAAAATTTTATTGTTGCACCTTAATTTTATGACTGTTTGCTGATCTTTTTTCTTTCTTACTTTTTGATGTAACAAATCTGAACCTCGCCTATACTATTGTAAGCAAATAAAGCTTTTACATTTGTATGAATACCAATTCTACTTAAAGTACAGTACCAACCAGACTCAACCTGACACAAAGCAGTCCCAGAGCAGTCCCGGGGACTGCTTTCTGGGACTGCTAAAGCAGTCCCAGAGCGGTCCCAGAGCAGTCCCACAGCGGTCCCAGAAAGCAGTCCCAGTGGACGGGGTTAATTAATCTAATGGGCGAAGCTTACTCCGAATGAGATTATCAATAAACAGTATAATTATAAAAGGCAGTTGAAATTGATGAGCAATTCTTTCTGAGTATATCAACAAATATTTTCAATTCTTACGCGACAGTCATTTCTGAACTCATTTCTGTAACAGTACGCGTATAGAATCAAATAATGATTATTGAACAAAGAAGATGCTCACACCTATTAAAAACATTAATATTTAAACACAATTATTTGGTTTATTAATTTTTCACCTAAATAAATCAATTTTTTTTATTTTCTGTGATTGATATTTGGTTTCATATTTATTTTTTTTATATGGAAAATTAAACTTGAATTGTTTATTTTCTACCAGAATTAGCTTTAACACATGCTATACCCTGAATGCATTTTTCTGAAGTATTGGAGCTTTTGAAAAATTCTTTGTTAAATATTGCCGAGTATTAGATTTCAGTCATGATTATTTTCAATGACTTGCCAATTTAATTATCGTTAGATTCTCGGTTTTAAGTGTTTTATAATATTAATGGTCGAGTATACATCTGTAAATCAAGCGAATGGAACCCTCAGATTATGTTCAAAATTAATTAATCCCGAAATAAATTTATACACAGTTATTGAAACAAAGATTTTTTTGCAGTACATAGATTGAAATTAGTGTCATCGTTGACCAGCGTGTTCAGTGATGTGTGACACTGATACCCGAATAAAATGCATTGCCTTTCTGCTAATAATGCCCAAAGGCGACTGAAACCTCAGGTGTTGACACCATTTTATACAATTGTATTGCTTTTTATTAATCGGCCAGGTAAACACAAACAACACAAATAAGAAATAAGTAACAATTCCCGATATTTTTATATGTTTATTTTTTAAATAAATGTACTCTTTTAATAACTTGTTTATAAATTAAAAACTAATTCATAAATAAATCCCCCAATAATTGTTCATATTGTTTATGACAGAAGAATGATAGAATAATTTTATTTTATGGTCATTTAATAAATTATTAGGTTTTATTTGAGGGTGGTAAAGAAAATAGCATGGAGTGCTCTTTTTTGGGCATGGTATTAGCTTTTTCAATTAAGAAAAAAAGCCAGTATACATCCCTCTGAATATCTTAATGAAATGAAAAGTTTGTTTTTTGATTGGTTTTTTTTTTAAATAGTGCTAATGCAAACTTTGAGTTCATAATTTGACAGCATTATTTTATTAAATAGGCCTAGAAATTTTTTTTTTTTCAAACACCTGTATTGAAGTTTAATTTAAGGGATAAAAACCATCCCCTGACTTCCCCTTTTAACCACTTTCATTTTTTAAAATTAATTCTAGACTACAATTGTGTAAATTAACAGCCCCTGAAGACATTTAGTTATTACTGTACATGTATAACTATCTCTACTTATTTAATTTTGTAAGAAATACTTTTTTTTTAATCTTAAACACCTCTCTGCAGAAAGTAAACAAAACAACAACAGGGAGCTGCAAATTCAGAATACACAAGGAGCGGAGCTATCATGTCACTCAGAACCTTTTTCACGCATGAGTGAACAAAGCAGTCCCAGAAAGCAGTCCCAGGGACTGCTGGGACTGCTGGGTCTGCTTTCTAGAGCAGTCCCACAGCAGTCCCATAGCGGTCCCAGAGCAGTCCCACAGCGGTCCCATAGCAGTCCCACAGCAGTCCCAGAGCGGTCCCAAAGCAGTCCCAGGGACTGCTTTCTGGGACTGCTTAGGTGTCAGGTTGGGTATGGTTGGTACTGTATATCATTGAAGGCAAAACCTAAGGAATTAGGGTTGCTCGAAGGGGACTGGAATCTTAATGATTTCCTTAAATGTTTTATTATACCAATACAAATACTAGCCAGTTTAGAGCCTACATTTTGCAATTATAAGGTGCAGAATAGAAATTACTCCTACCAAGAATTTAATAAAATGATTGTGTAAATTTAATAGAAAGGCATTGAATTTGAAATACAAAAATCTGCAAGCAATAGGGCATCGCCTCCTTAAGAGTAACTTTAAACGAGCTGTGTTATGAATACTCATACATGTAATATTATTTGGAACATATCAGAACTTTTCATACGATAAAAATAAATTGCTATGTTTTTCGAATTGATGTGTATCAGTTCATCAAACTGAGGCACCTTTTTAAGGAGAAAAGTCTTTTTACGGTGATTTTCAAGGAATCAGCAAAAAAGTGGGATTTACTCTTATCTAGTGAAAAATTTGTAGAGGTAAAATAAAAATTAGATATACATCTTTTCTACATTTGTTATTGCAGGGTAAAGCTGACTTTCTTGATAGTCTGCAGAGCGTATTGCCTGCTAATTTTAAGCTTGTCCAGTACATCAGAGAAGACAGATGCTTCTGCACAGATTTATTGACTGACCCCATCAATGACCTTGAAGAATGCATCGTACAAATAGCAGCAGAGGAAAAGTGGAGTGAAAAAATTCCCTGTGAATGGATATTTTCTGACACAATTCAGAAAGAGAAGCATAGGCGGGTGATGAATCTTGACGAAATTAAAAATCGATTTAGGCATCATGGAGATGAAAACCTAGTGCTTGAACTGGCAAGTGATATGTTAAGGTATTATCACGATGCTGGAAAAGTTCTTCATTTTGATGAAGACTATCTTAGGAAATTCGTGATAATTGATGTCCAGTGGTTTGTTAATGCATTTAAATTCATTATGACAGACAGGATTCATGTAAAGGGAATCGTTGCTAGTAACCAAGATTGGGAGGATTTCTACAAAACAGGAAATTTAAATGATTCCCTTCTCAGTGATATTTGGAAATTAGAAGATGAAAGACTTTTGAGAACTGAAACTTCATCAAAGAATGCAAAATTTGATAAGGATCCTCGTTTTCTACTGTTCCACAAAGAACAATTATTGTTGTACATGCAGAGATTGGGTTTGATTTCTAGTGAAGGCAAGACACACTACATTCCTTCCATGAATAAGAAGGACTTTGGAGAAACACAGAAAGAGATAATCAAGAGGTCGAATTCAAAGTCCTCCGTCCTTGTATACTTGTTCGACTTTTTGCCGTATTTCTTCTTTTATCGTTTAGTTGTAGCGTTGATGCAAATAGAAAATTGGACAGTACTGACAAGTAACAATATAAGCTGCTTGTACAAGGATGCTGCACTGTTCAATCACAAAAATCATAATATTGCTATCGCAGTAACTACATCTACAATTCAGCTTCAAATATTTCAGTCCGGCTCTCAAATGACAATGCTCCCAGAAGTGACATTGTCTATTCGAAAAAGAGTTGAATCCATATTGCAGAGTGTAACGAAATCTTTCCACAAATGTCTTGCATACGAAGTGGGATTTATTTGTGATGAAGAAGAAAATCAAATTCTAGGCAAAGAAGTTGCCCACAATTTTGTCGAGGAAAGCAAGGTGGGAAGTGGAAGCCAGATGCCATGCCCTCGACATCAGATGGAGGGATTCCACACGATAAACCCTGATTATTTGCTTACATATTGGAAATAAAAACCATTATTTTCCAGTTGAAACGATCTAACAAATCCTGCATATTGATTATGCTAACATTTTCTCTTAAGAAATATTTCCATGAACTTGTTTATAATGCTTTAATTGATGTTTATGCAATCATTTTTGCTACACATTCGTACACATGTAGGTTTTTCCAAGTTTCATAAAAATCATTTAAATTTTGTTTGTATTTCGAATAAGCCGTCATTGAATGAAATAATCATATGAATGTACATATACATGTTTGTGTTCAAAATCAATTCTAACGAAGTATATACGAGGGCCGTTCAAAAATTACGCGGACTTGTTGCACAGAAAATATATTTGACGACATAATCAAGCAAAAAGTCATAAATAATATAAAAGAATCTTTTCAGATATGATCATCAAAATTTCATATCAAAATATTGTAAATTGGTATCAATTTCAAGTGAATTAACAGGACATGTCATGAAGTCACGGCGCAGTAAACTTTCAACGTCACGGGCATTTAAAAAATGGGAGCTTTCATTTTCTGAATATTTTCCCTTATTATTGTGTGTTTTAGTTTGTGTTAAACCCAAAACTGCAGATATTTCTGAAGTAAAGTTTGACGTCAGTCGATCTCAATCACATTCTTAACAGCCCAGATCAGTGTTTTGTCGATGAACTTCTTCCATCCCTCCCGGATTGCCTTTTGACTGAGGTCTAACAGTCTAAAATTCTTTTTTACATTTTGTAGAGATGTGTCGGATATTCTTCTGGTTCACTACATGTTTCATTAGGATTATTTTAGGATTATTTTGGGTCTCTATTTGCGTTTTCGCAGCATGATTCATGATTTGATAAAAGTGCGCTGCTCCGTCAAATCACGAGACGTCATTTTTTGCAGTTGATTTCGTAGGGGTCACATCGGAGAAAAATTAATATTTCTGTTAGCTATTCAAATATTACGCCAGAAATCTAAATACTTAATAATAAAACAACAAAAAATTTTGGATACCGCATGTTTGATTTTCAACATTTTTGCCGTGCTCCGTATATCACCATCAGCTGTATCAAAACGGCAATAATTTTATCAGATATTAAATAAAGTCAAAAAATTTTACCAAGAATTTATTGGAATTTTGAAGAAATATGTTCCTGTGGAATTTCAATTCTATATGACGTCTATAAGAGTAAATAATAGCAGAGTCCGCGTAATTTTTGAACGGCCCTCGTATATGTCTAGGAAGATGTAAACTATTTTTCGAATAAATGTCCTTCTCTCAAAATCGAAATTTTATTGTATTGTTTTATCTTGCAAAAATCTTATGAACTATTAATTTAATTTAAGGAGGCCTGAACACAGTTGAAATGCCGTTTTGTTTTACAATTTTAAATTTCTACTTTTATTTTAAAAAGTAACTTTAATTAAATAAACTTAAAAGAAAATTCAAAAACTTTTATGAGAAGGACATTCTTCAAACATCTATGTAAATATGGTCATTGTTATTGTTAATATTTAGGTTTTACAGAGTGTGTTTAATTTGTTTACTCTGCACACATCACTGAGCAGAGATTGACAATACTTGTGAGTTGGTTTTGCTTTCTCACGATTCTACTCTGAATTTTTTTGGATTATAGTTTTAATATTTTGTCATTGACATATACATAACAAATTTTTCACTTTTGCATGACCTGCGTTTATCAATATGAAAGTCATATAACCCGAAATTTTATGAAAGGCGAAGTACATGTAAATGTTATACAGAAACAATCAAACCTGGCGCAAGCCCTCGTACTATTTAAAAAGTAGAATTATATTTAGTAGTTCTTTTGCGTCGGAAAGGGAGAAGGAGGGGGTGTACTGAACTGTTGTTTTGTTTTTAAATCACTCTCCATCAGACGTAAACGATAAAGCTTTGAGTATTATTTATTTGTATAACTCTCAAAATTACGTTTGAAATCGAAAAAAATATGTACATGAATGTGATCCTTTTAGGGCCTGAATTTTGAAATATTTATGCATACAAATGAACAATTTTTTGTAAAAGAACGTGATTTTCTTATCCTCAACCATTAACCATTTAATAAAACACGTATGTACACAAGTACTCAACGCATAAAAATATTTTCCTGTAAATCATTGTCAGCCCAATTTTCTTACAAACACTGTTCACGCAGTTTTAAAAATGTTTCGCAATTTGTCATGAGTAAATTGATTCCCGAAAGGCGACAGAAAAATAATCATTTTATCTACTAATTAAACTGCAAAACTCTTCTTTTCTTTCGGCCTCTTTGTTGGCAAATTCTTTGCGAGATTGGCTTGACACAGGTATTAAATTATTTTTTTACGATTTAGAATCTTGTTTATTTTGTTTCGGCTTCACCTAATCTTCCTATTGTTAAAAACTCAAAACGGAAATTTAGCTAATTGACTTCGTCACCTTTATGCTTTTTGATAATGTAAGTAACCAGTGTCTAGCCTGTCAAAAGATTTTTTTTTTTCATTTTTACATGTTTAGTGCAAGGTAAAATTCCAAATCTTTTGGGGCTATTGAGTCATATTAAATTGAAATTTAATATTGAAACATGTATAGCTATGAAGAATTTCCACATACAATTTCAATATAGAAAAAAAATTGAAAAAGAGTGAGCCTTGTGGAAAAACATATTTCAATAAGCTTAAACATGATTGTGACGTAAACCTTTTGTTTGTGGTGCCCATTCTATAGCTTAATGTTGAGCTAACGCCTCAAACAATCCATTACGTTACCTGTAAGTGTCCATTCTTTTTGGAAAACTGTCCATTTTTTAAAGAATGGACAGTTTTTTTCTTAAAAAAGAATGGATAGTTAAATCAAAGAGAATGGAAAGTTACAGGTAAGCTTTGGAATGTGTTCAAGAGGGAAACAAAAACAAATACATTAAATAAATTTTAATTTTATACATGTAAATAACAAAAGGAAAGCGGAGATCAAAGTTAGTCCAGAACACAATGACTGCACAGCATCCACTCGAATTTACTCTTTTAAATCCACGAATAATGCACATAATTTCAATACTCAAAACTTAATTTTTACACAACTTGAATTCAAATGACACAATTTCACATTTGATTAAAATTTCGGAAAAATCATTCCCTCGAGGAGAATTCATTTTCAAAGAGAAGTACATCTAATATTAAATCCTCCACCCAGAAAACAGTACGCACCATGAACACTACACTGCTGCATTAATAATTCCATAGAAAATAAATAAAAATTAAACATTTCCAGATTTGATTTGAAAAACATTTTCAGATTGAAGATTGGCTCATGGCTAATCCAAAACTCCGAACACAATTTGCATCTCACCATTACACTGCTGCAGTTATGTATCCTCAAAACAGAATTCAAATAAAACATTTCCAGGTTTGATTCGAGTTTGTTCATCTGTATCTGTCGTCGAAGTTCATTGTTGGGTCGAAATTTGACTAATATTTCTTTTACCCTTACTTTTCTGTTTCCAGATACAAATATCACTAATTTTGTGCATATTATGGTTTATTAGATTTTGAATCTTCATATACTCTCTCCATCACAGGAAAACATGTATGCCTTTACAATGCGAATTGGAAACTGATTATGAAGCATCGCGTACTTGTATAAATACTAATACTAATATCCCTAAAATCCATCTGTAACTGTCCATTCGATTCTTAAGACAAAGACCTTTTGTTATCTGCATCTGGAAACACAGTAATGGCTATTCAACAAATTGCTCTGCATCCCTAGCTTACCTGTGACTGTCCATTCCGTAAACAATAAACTTGTCATTGTATGTGTGCTACCTGTCATATCTCATACAAGTTTTGTACATTTCTTATTTAATTTTCAGAACAAAGGAAATCATGTTTTAAGTAGGAGTAAGGCCCCAAAGGTCAAAATTTTGAATTTCTTATTCCCATCTAGCCAAAATTTGGATTTTCACACCTGGGTGGTAACCTGTGTATAGTCTGTTTTTTAAGGCTTATTACCTGTAATTTTAACCTGTGTTATACAATTTCATTATCACAATACCTATCAGTAATATTTTGTTTATTAGATATTAATTAATCAGGTTCTACATATTAATTATTTTAAAATACATACTTATTTATCAATACCATTTTTAAAAAAAGGAAAAAAATAATTTTAATTAATTTACATTTTTGGATCACAAGTTTGATTAAAAGAGAATAGACATGTTATAAATAATTTTTGCAAATGAATAAGTAAATAAATGAATAAATATTTAAATCAATAAATCAACATAGAGATAAAAAAAATTTTGACAATCAACAATTGAAAGTATTTGGATTATTACTTTACTAATTCAGTTAAGAGATTGAAACAATTAAAAGAAAAAGAATTTTATTTTAAATATGTACATGCATATATAAGTAATTTCTCCACACATTTTTTATGATATATTTTTATGTCTGATAAGAATTGGACATATTCTATTGACAAAAAATGTCAAAAGGATTAGAAACAACATAGAAAATCTTCTGTTAATGCAACCTTTTGTAAAATTGTCATAATATAATTTGATTTATATAGTCTACTGGGAAAACATTAGTATTGTCAAAACCTTAAATATTCTTAAAACACAAAATATAATCTTCTTAAAAACTAGGATTTTTAGAAAGATGTCCATATTCATTTATAAAAGCTTGTCAATAATCTTTAAAAAATCAGCATTTTAAACATCACAAAAGGAACCATACCCCCATAGCATCAGATGCACATGTATAATGAACAAATTTTTAATTGATAAGAGTTTCTTCATTAGACAATGTAATGCTGTTGCAAGTTTTCAAATAAAATAAAATGATATAAGAATAATTTATTTTTTTTAAATTTATTTACACACTGAATTGTCTTGTGGACTGATTTTTCCGTTATTTCCCGATCATGACAAGGAGCACAAAGCGGGTGTGACCGGTCGGCAGAGGATGCTCACTCCTCCATGGCACCTGATCCCACCTCTGATGTTTAGAGGTCCGTGTTTGCTCCTATTTTGTATTGTTTAATGCACTTTTGAGCTTGAATACTGTTCGTTATCTCCATATATTTCATTTTAACCACTGAGCATGTATCTCTGCTGGTGGACAGCCTGTCCCCGAAGATACTTGTCGTTCGGTACCTATTCATTCATGAGTACACAGAATAACGAAATGATACTGGCAGACGCGTCGCCCAG
Organism: Saccostrea echinata; assembly: GCF_033153115.1. Lineage (NCBI taxonomy): Eukaryota > Metazoa > Mollusca > Bivalvia > Ostreida > Ostreidae > Saccostrea > Saccostrea echinata. The sequence continues at coordinate 620,870 of NW_026889793.1, forward strand.
TATAAAAAGGCGTTACTCTTTTGAGTCTATAAGGGACACAGACTCAAGGAGTTCATTCGGTGCCCCTCGGATAATCCTCAGGGATACTAAACATACGTCATATGTACAGTCTTCAGATTCCCAGTTTTGGTATAAAACCAATTGTTTATACAAAAAATTGAAAGAGTGTAAAGTTTCTATTAGAGATATATTCGAAGACTCCTTTTCCGATCCCATGTCTTCTATTTCAAAATGTTCTGCGAAAAACTGTAAAACCTGTGACATTTTGATAACTAACACTTCTTTCACCAGTAATCTTACTGGACAGAGCTTCTGTACCAAAATTTGGGAAAATCTGAACTGCAAATCTTCTAATGTTGTCTACGGAATAGAATGTAATCTTTGTGGACTTCTTATGTTGGTGAAACTAAGGGATCACTCAATAAAAGAACATCAGGTTATAGATTTCAGATAAATAATGGGGGTCAGCAACTTTTATACAAACATTTAAATTTACCTGATCATTCTATTTTATAAAAGTTAGAATTCTAGAAAAGATTTACCACCACACAAACAGTCCATCCCTGAGTATACCTTTCCGTAGACAACGAGAAGAATTTTGGATTAGAAAGCTAGGGACAGCCTTTCCCTATGGATGTAATGACAATGTCGATAGTGTTGGAAATCTTTCCAGTCCACAGTGTAACAATGTAAATGTGATGGGAGTTTTTAACCATACACAAAGACGTAAGCGTAGTCATGGGCATCGGTCTTACAATGAACCTTTAATACACGATGTCTCTTTTGATTCATTACTACCTTACGTAAATCAACAGTTAGGTCTACATCATATTCGCACCAAACTTTACTCTGTCTCTTTGAAACTTTTAAATAGTCTTCTTGAAAAGGTCAAGGAAAGTCAAGGAAAGTATATTTTTTGATTCCTCGACACCAGAATATAGCCTCAGATCTGTGATTATGGATATTGCAAATCATAGGCTTTTTAAACCCCCGCGTTTTACGGAAGAAAATGCAGTTAATACAATCCGTTTTTTTTCCTTAAACTTCAATATACCAACAAAGGAATTGACGTGGTTAATATAAATAATATTCTTAAGCACAAAACGGTCCAGTCTTGTATTCCACCATATTTCAAGTTAAAGGTGCTTAGACACAGATTTGAAGTTAATATTTTCTCAAATTTTCTGTATAATATCACGACTTATATATTGCAATAGCATTTCACACGAAAATATAATTGAAACTTATTTTATCTGGAAATTATTGGAACTACGAATTCCTGGACGCGTTTGATTAACACATCCTTGCACTTTCACAAATTTTATCTTTATCCTTAACATTTAAGAAAAGAAGCGATTTTGTTGTGTATTAATGAAAAACGTTACATCTATAATCAAGAAAATTCAGAGTAGAAATGTGCGAAAGCAAACCCCCTCACTAATATCGTCAGCCAGTGCTCAGTGTTGTGCACAGAGTTTAACAAACAGAATACACCCGTGAAACGTAAACTGTTTTTGTAAACAGGGCACGAGCTCTGTTATTGTTAATGTTTACGATTCACCGGGTGTGTTCAATTGTTAAAGTCTGCACACACCACTGAGCACAGACTGACAATACTGTGAGTGGGTTTTGCTTTCGAACATTTCTACTCCGAATTTTTGGATTATAGTTTTAATATTTTTCATTAATACACAACAAAATTGCCACTTTCCTTACATATTAAGAATAAAATTAAGATTTGTGAAAGTGCAAGGATGTGTCAATCAAACGCGTGCAGAAATTTGAAGTTTCAATAACTACGAGATGAAATATGACTTTTATTGTATTTTAGTATGAAATGCTATAGCAACATGTAAGTCATGAAATTATACAGAAAAAAATTAAGAAAATATTGACTTCAAATCTGTGTCCAAGCACCTTTAAAGACTACACCTTGTATTTCCTACAAATATACATCGACTATTGCTTCCAAACTTTTTAATTACAAGAAAACTTTACAGGGCGTGGATATCGAATATCTTAAACATAATCTTCCATTGTGTTTATGTTCTTCTTCGCCCTATAACTATAGTCCTGCTGGACACGTTATTACTGGTGACGTAAATATAGTTAATAATGAGGACCTTAGATCACTAATTTTAAAAGGTCCTAAATTTAGGGAACCCCGATCCTTCAACTGGCGTCGGAATTTCATAAATATTATGGATTCTGTAGAGGACTACGCCAGGCGATGGGGCAGACATGAAAAAGAAGACATTGACACTTTGTCAGAATGGATTAAATGTATCAGATGTATGTTAAAATCACGCATTAAAAGATAGAGGGGCAATATGAGAACCATCTATCCTTCTGTATTCAATAATCCAGAAGTGAAAAAAAGAATTAAGATAGATTACATTACCAGTACGCACTGGTCCCTGCTGACAAAGCAGGTAACAACATTGTCTTTGTTTGTAATGCTCATTATATTAAATGTATTTTAGAAGAACTTGAATTTAATTCTACAAGTGGTAATCCAACTTATACTCGTAGTTCCCTTTCTAAGGAAGAAATTCTTCAAAATCATATGTCAGTTTTGAATATTTTTAATATTCCAAACAACCAAAATGAATTTGAATTACCATATTTATATTGGATTCCGAAACTTCATAAAAATCCTTACAAACATAGATACATTGCGGGTTCCAGTAAATGTTCAACCAAGCCTCTTTCTTTACTTTTCACTAAGATATTAACAGTGGTGAAGGAGAAACTTCAAGAGTACTGTGCAACAATATATTCGAGAAGTGGTGTATATCAGATGTGAATACTTAAAAATTCCAAGGAACTTTTGGAAAATTTGAAATCACAAGATTTTACCAAAATCAACAGCTTAAAAACTTACGACTTTTCTACATTATACACAGCCATTCCCCACGATAAATTAAACTCCAGGCTTTTTGATATAATTGACAGCTGCTTTTTCAATAAAAATGAACTCGTAAATATACTTACCTTGTCATTGGTCATTTGCAAAATTATTTTGTTAAAAAAACATTCTTATTGTACACACAAGTACTCTGATGTTGACATTAAAAAGATGCTTGAGTTTCTGATTGACAATATCTACGTGGTTTTTGGAGACCAGGTCTTCCAACAATCTATTGGAATTCCCATTGGTACCAATTGCGCCCCGTTATTAGCAGACTTTTTTTTGTATTCATATGAAGCAGAATTTTTCCAAAATCTTGTACGTAAAAAGAAGAAAACACTTGCTGTGGCCTTCAACTCGACATTTAGATATATCGACGATGTATTGTCAATTAACAATGGCTATTTCCATTCTTATGTCGATACGATATATCCCGGTGAGCTTGAGATAAAAGATACCACAGAGTCTGACACATCTGTTTCATATTTGGATATTTTACTTGAAAAAGACGTCAACGGTGATCTAACAACCAAGCTTTATGATAAACGTGATGACTTTAACTTTTCAATCGTCAACTTCCCTTACTTATGCAGCAATATACCTTCATCACCTGCATATGGGGTATATCTCTCAGTTGATTCGATACGCAAGCTCTACGTATGTACAATTTCTAAAACGAGGTAAATTATTGACAAACAAGTTGATGAGACAAGAATATCAGCTGTCTCGTTTAAAGTCATCATTTCGTAAGTTCTATGGTCGATACAATGACCTTGTCAACAAATACAATTTATCATTGAGTCAAATGCTGACTGACGTTTTTCATACTAATTGTTAGGCCACTATTTACACACTGAATTGTCTTGTGGACTGATTTTTCCGTTATTTCCCGATCATGACAAGGAGCACACGGCGTGTGTGACCGGTCGGCAGGGGATGCTCACTCCTCCATGGCACCTGATCCCACCTCTGATGTTTAGAGGTCCATGTTTGCTCTGCTCCTATTTTGTATTGTTTAATGGACTTTTGAGCTTGAATACTGTTCGTTATCTCCATATATTTCATTGAGTACATTTATTTGAAAATTAATACATTGTATACATATTGTTATCGGTCATTATATTCCATTCTTTTTGCAATTATTTTTTTTAACTACGAAACAGATTTATAAGATTTCAAAAGCATTATTATCAGTACTTTACTTTAACTCACATGTATTTTCAAATATTTGTGATGCAATATAGTTTAACAGAACTGGTACTAAAACATTTCTGATAAGTTAAAATACTATAAAATCATTAACAGTATGAAAATGAATAAATATATGAATAAAATAGTTTTTTTTTTTTTAAAAAAAAAAAAGAAGAAAAATAAGTAATGATACTATCTTTTAACATTTGTCAAATAAATGTTGACCCTGCGTATATAAACTTTGACCCCTCGAGGAGTTATAACCCCTTTGCAATAAAACCTTGTTATTGCTACTCCTCCAAAACCGTAAATCATAGAGATACCAAACCATCACCAACGTCTTCGACTAATTTCATAGACACTCTGATCTATTGAGTGCAAAAGGATTCATCGACCCCTTTAAGTAGTTATTGCCCTTGAAAGTTCTTGATTTTTACAAATAATTATTTTTTTTTCAAAATGACATGTCTTAGAGACATGGGACCAACTGCTTTAGGTTCTTTGATCTCACATCTTGAAATTAAGGTCAAGGTCAAGGTCATTCAAAATTTGAAAAAGAAAAAGAAAAATAGCTCTTTTTATATCTCTTTTGTCATTAAACATATATATAAAATATATCTTTGCACCTTTAATATGCCCTTTTGGAACTATGTACAGGATTTCATTCTTGTCCCCTAAGCTTGATGCCTTTAAAAGTTATTGCCCCTTTCACTATAACCCTTGTTACCGCTACTCCTCTGAAACTGTAAACCGTAAAGACACCAAACTTTCATTAATGTCTTCGGGGTCTTTCATTAAAATTTCAGTTTATTCCAAGCAAAGGATCTGATGACCCCTTATATGAGTTATTGCCCTTTTACGTCTTTGCGCTTACTGTTAAACCTTATAACTTTAAAACTAAAAGTCGTAGAAACATGGAACTAATTTCAATGTGATTTTTCACCTTTGACCTTCAATATTTATTCAGTCATTTCATTATTATAAAATTTTCATTTTGCCATCTTTTAAGCCATTTCTGGTTTCTTTTTCATGGAATTAAATTGTAAAGAGTTAAATATAAAAAAAAATTATTGAAATTCAAAGAAGGTGGAAAGACCTCTGATTGTTCCGTGAACAATTAGTCTACTAGTTATTTTTTTTTTTATTTGAAAGTTAGAAATTAAATCTAATTTCATTTTTCATTAAAGTTTTTTAAATAATATTTTAATGATTTTCTATAAAGTATTTTTGATACGGAATTAGGATAAATTACTTTGTTCATTTGACTTACACTTCACTTTTAAATATCTGAAATATTTTATTAGTTTCAACTTGCTTGTTTCATTTAAAGTTCAAATAATGTTTAAAGTTATATAATTACATTACTAGCAATCATTTCTTTGTTGAATTATTCACGAAATAGTGCTTTTGGATTTTATCTATTTTCATTAATTCTTTGCAATTTAAGTTTACCACTTATGAATTGTGTTCCCTGTTCGGAACTCTCTAGTCAGAGAAGGTAAATAAATTTTCCCATAGTTTTGTAAACATTGTCTTGAGGGTTTAATGTTTGTACGTTTTCTGATTTTATTGTCTACTTTTGATTTTTAACTTTTGTAACTGTAAAAACTTTTGTAAGCATTATGCATGACTGATTTCACGTAACCGATCGATCTTTATTTGTTGTTTTATTAATCGTACCTTCTCTTAGCGGGTTTCGCTTCAGGTTGTTTCAAAAGTTATTTACATATCTGACATTATCTGACAAAGTCCGTGTGCACAAACACAAAAATTGTCCATTTCCCGAAATTATTCTCGCTCAGTTATAACAATGCGTAGAACAATATGGTATGAAATTCTAGTCTTTTTCTAAAAGTCCTCCAATTGTCGCTTACATTTCAAATGTGCTTCCGATGGCCACTAAACAATAATGAACCATTTTAACTACTGTATGTTTGATATAAAAGGGGACCGCTTCATGCTTGAGTGAAAGCGAACGGTTAACGCAACTTTCGCTCTAGCAGGCCCAGAACTGACCCTAAGCAAACCCAGACCGCACCCAAAGCACACCAAGATTTTTTTAATAGGGGACCTGAAGCGAATGCAAAGCGAACCAGGGGTTCGCTTTTGGGGTTCCCCTGGCGTTAGGTTGTGTCATCTGAACGGCACTGTAGGCACCCTCAATGTAGGTGTATCCATAATGAAAATTTAAAAAAAGACCAAAACATGAAAGAAATCTACCTACGAATGAATGTAATACACCCATGCTGAACAGTTTCGTTAGCTCACCTGAGCCCAAGGCTCAAGTGAGCTTTTCTGATGAAAGAGTGTCCGGCGTCCGTCTGTCGTTCGTCGTCTGCAAACTTTCAACAGTTTCAATTTCTTGGCAAGAACCACTGGGCCAATTTCAACCAAACTTGCCTCAATGCATCCTTGTGTAAAGAGAATTCAAGTTTGCTCACAGGAAGTGCCACGCCCTCTTTCAAAGGGAGATAATTAAGAATACGTGAAAATTTGGTGGCATCTTATAAAAATCTTCTTCTCAAGAACCACTGGTCATGAAAAGATGAAACTTATGTTAAAGTTTTATTACATACTTTAGATTCAAATTTGTTCATATAATAACCACCAGGGGTTGGGCGGGGCCACAAGAGGGGGTTAAAATTTTACATCTAGTAGGAATATATAAGATATGTCTTTAAAATCTTCTCAAGAACAGCAAAGCCATAATTAGTCATATTATTACAGAAGTATCCTTTGGTAGGGTAGATTCAAGTTTGTTCCAACCTTGACCCATGGTGGTGGGGCAGGGCCACAACGAAGGGGGGTCAAAGTTTAACATAGGAATATATAGGAAATATCTTTAAAAATCTTATTCTCAAGAACAGCTAAGCCATTATTTAACATATTACCTGTAATGCAGAAGTATCCTCAGGTAGTGTAGATTAAAGTTCATATCAAGACCCCTGGGGGTAGGCCACAACAGTGGGTCAAAGTTTACATAAGAATATATAGGTGTAATGGTTAAGAGGCATTGGAGTAAAACGCATTGAAGACTTTAAATAGTGGAATGACCTGACAACCCTTAGAATGGACTACCCTAAAGGTATATAAGGCAAAGCTTTGGGAAAGTCAGGCATTCAGAAGGTAGCTGAAGTAGTTGGATGATGAATCAGCAATAAAGAAGTTAAGGTAATCCATCCTAATAGCAAAAGATTCAATGAAGTTGAATACATAACAGAAGTGTAGGTGTTGAATACTCAGTATATTTAGACATGATTCCGATTTATTATTATTAGCATGTATGGGTGGGATGTGTCTCAATTTTTGACCTTGAATTTTGGTAAGAGTTATCTCCCTCTGTTTTGAATTAATAAAAAAAATCAATTTTAAAATTCTTACCTTGTAAAAAAAAATCAATTGTCATTCTATTTCTTATGTGTTTCAGTGCATTTTTTCACTACAGTATTTATTGATATTCTTATTATTTGAGTTTTTATTTTTAAAAAATTGCTCCATAGACTTCAATGCAATCTTTGTTAAAAACTTAAGTTCTGGGTAAATCTGAAGAAGATTGAGGCAACTGTCTCTTATCAATCAATGGGAACCTAGGGGAAAACACTGTGCAAGTCTTACATTATCCAGTCCCCAACTCTAGATGAGAGAAAATTTAAGTACTGTGTGATATACCCTCAGACAGAGCTTTCTTTATAATCATTCCAGTCATTAATTCAGACAGAGTAAAAGGAAAAGCTATATATCCATTGTAAGAACCTGGTCATACACGTTACGTAGGAAATATCTTTGAAATCTTCTTCTCAAGAACAACTAAGCCATTATTAGTCATATTTATACAGAAGCAACCTTAGGTATTGTAGAATCAAGTTTGTTCAAATCATGACCCCTAGGGGTTAGGGCACAACAGAGGGTCAAAGTTTTGCATGAGAATATATAGGAATCATCTTGAAAAACTCTGCTGCTCAAGAACAGCAAAGTCATGATTAGTAATATTATTATAACAGCATCCTCAGGTAGCGTAGATTCAAATTTGTTCAAATTTACGGTGGATAGGAGTGGGCGACAATGAGCAATCAGAGTTTAACATAGGAATACAGGAAACAAGATGTGTTTGTGAAACACTGATGCCCCTGTATGGCAGCTTATGGCGAAGGTTAAAGTTTGTCAAATGCAAGTCAAAATCCAGGCCAAAAGATAAAAAATGTTAAATTTGAAAGCCCTAGATGCATCTGTTCAAAAGTTATGGCGAAGGTTAAAGTTTTTTAAAAGTAAGTAAAACATCAAGGTCAAGGTCAAAGTTGTTGGTGTCCAAAGGTAGGTCTTGTCACAAGGATTACATATGTAAAGTATGAAAGCCCTAGCACCAACCATTCAAAAGTTATGGCCAAGGTTAAAGTTTTTCGAAAGTAGGTCAAACTCCTATGTCAAGGTCAAAGGGTCAAAATGCTTGGTATCCAAAGGAAGGTCTTGTCAAAAGGATTACATATGTGAAATATGAAAGCCTTAGCACCAACCATTCAAAAACTATGGCCAAGGTTAAAGTTTTTCAAAAGTAGATCAAACCCCTATGTCAAGGTCAAAGGGTCAAGGTGGTTGGTATACAAAGGAAGGTGATGTCACAAGTATTACATATGTGAAGTATGAAAGCCCTAGCTCTACCCGTTCAAAAGTTATGGCCAAGGTTAAAGTTTTTCAAAAGTAGGACAAACTCCAAGGTCAAGATCAAAAGGTCAAAGTTGTTGGTATCCAAAGGAAGGCCTTGTCACAAAGAATACACAAGTGAAGTTTGAAACCTCAAGCACCAACTGTTCAGAAGTTATGGCCAAGGTTAAAGTCTCATAAAATTTTGCAAAATATGATGGTACCCAAAGAAAGGTCTTTTCACAGGGAATACACATGTGAAATATGAAAGTCATGGCTCCAACCAATCAAAAGTTATGGACAAGGTTAAAGTTGACAACAGACAGACAAACAGATAAACAGACAAACAGACAAACAAATAAACAGACAAACAGACAGACAGACGGGACAAAAACAATATACCCCCGGGATCTTTCGATCCGGGGGCATAAAAATCTTTAAAATTCTTCTTTTTTAAAAGAACAGCAAAGCCATGATCAGTAATATTGATATAGAAGCATCCTGATGGAGTGTAAATTTAAGTTTGCCCCCCCCCCTTAAAACTTTTTAATATACTGAACTGATTTCTGCTTCTTCCTAGCCAGTGTGCTCAGGTGAGCGATGTGGCCCATGGGCCTTTTGTTGACTTTATCACTTATTTTCTCTCTTTCTGCCAATTTCAATTCTAGCCGCGACGCAAGATCAAGTCCTTGCTCCCCGATTCTAGACCAAACACCCTAATTTGTGCCACGCCTGCATCCTTTACATGAAATAGAGACGCCTTTAATTTAATTTTTACATACGTATTCTAATTGTGCGTTTTCAGCTCCGAGATCTGCTGGGCACTGTCACATACTGCATTGTCTATTATCTACTAGTTGGAAATTGAAAATTACAAGATAGGAGCTGTGATGTTTGTGTCAACGATGTTTGTGTCATCTTAAAAGTTTCCAAATACAGACACTAAAAACCCGTGAACGAACTTTGTCCATAAATATTAAACTAAAGCGCTGGAATTAGTGTATCTCGAAAGATACATGTGTATTGTACAATCTAGGAAGCTCCGTACCAATCTTAATGCCTTGACGTAGGGTTCCCTGGCAGCAGCTTCCTTCCCTGGAGTCTTTTCAACCATTTTTCGACGGCATCTGCCATCAGCACTTCTGAAATTTCTGTAAAATCAAACACAAAAATTAAGCAGATTACACATATTTGGAGAAAAAAAAATATGTACATAGGATGTTTCTTGCTTCAATTCCTTGTTCTAAATAAAGAAAAACATGAAAAGTAGCAAATTGAGATTATAAATGGTTTGTATAATCCATGTTCATTATACAAACAAATAAATTCATAATTGTTAGTTTAAACAATTTATGGACAATATACACAATCTAACACCGTTTTTATTTCCTTGAAAATCTGGATAAGAACACAGTGCATTATGGGGTGACCGTTCAGCCTCATCAAGAATCTGTTTATTGAAGCCTCGAACGCTTAAGAATAACGGTACAGGGACCATCCGTCTCAACACCTAAATGCCATCACTAAAATCATTTAAGTTTCGTATATAAATAATCTTGGCCTTCTTATATTTTCTAAATGTAGGGTATGTAGAGATTCTAAAAAAAAAATAGTGTTCACATTGAAAAACAAATAGTATAGAATTTTTCTCTGAACAATTGGATGGATTGTTTTAATGTAACTCATTAATAAAGAATTCCACCTGATATCTTGGTAAATTTGTCCTCCCAAATCATCACTTTCTCTGTAAGTTTATATTTGCGAAGATGAACAAGGTCAGGTGAGTCAAACATTGATACAATTTAATCACCTAGAAATATATGTTTTCTAAGATAAGATAAGATAATATTTATTTAAATTCGGGTAAAATCAACAAGAAACATTAGCTCTGAAGAGCTATTTTCCGACTACATAATAATATTACATATAATACAACAATACAGAATAAACAAGAAACAGTACTTAAAATCACACTACTAAAATATAATAAACCCCGTGATGCATTACAATGACATATGACATAGTATTTATCAAATAAGACTAATAAACTAAAATAAACCCTGTTACTATTATCTAAAAATAAAATTTAGAGACAAGTACAGCAGTTACAATGATTTCCGTACCAACTATTTATGTTTGATTTGAATTGGTTAAAAGTAGTTATATTTCTTAAAGATTCTGGCAAAGAATTCCAAAGTTTTGCGGATTCATATCTAAAAGACCTCAAACCATATGTTATTGATTTTGTTTTTTGGTAAAACAGCAGTTTTCGTATATCTAAAAGAAAATGGCGTTTCTTTAATATGGATAAAATCGTGCAGGTAAGATGGGCTTTGTTTAAAATCTTAAAACATTCAATGGCCATTGTTCTAATACGCCGGAGTTTGAGGCATGGCAATTTTGATTTATCCAGATGAATTTTTGTAGTCGTCATAGACGAAACGCAATGCTCTTTCCTGTATTTTTTTTCTCCATTTTTCTTGTTTCTCGTTCACCACAGAAATGCGAAACTTATGGACAGTAGTTAAACTTTGACATGATAAATGTATGATAAATTGTTAGTTTTCCTAATTTAGTCAGGTGAACCCCTATTCTTTTAAGTACATTCAGTTGTTGTGAATCATTCTTACAAATGTTTGAAATATGATAGCTAAACTTAAGCTCAAAATCTATAGTCACACCAAGTAATTTTACTTCGTTTTCCGGATAAATCATATAACCATCAATTTCAAAACAAATTTTTCCTGTTTTGTTTCCTTTCCGAGATATATGTAGCTTGAAATTTATCAGGATGGGCTTGCATCTGGTTATCTTTAAACCACTTAACTAGAGTTGAACAATTTGATTCTAATGTATTTTTTAGTGAGATAATATAATCGCTCGAGTTTGTGTGAGTGTTATCATCGGCATAGTTGTTGGGGACACAACCTGATACAAAATGAAAAATATCATTGATAAAAATATTACAAGTAACAGGACCAATTATTGAACTCTGTGAAACGCCTTTGTACAATTTTAAGAAATAGCTACAAACATTTCCCAGTTTCACACATTGCTTTTGAATGCTTAGATAGCTTGAAATTAGACTTGTAGCTGCATTTGTAAAACCATATGCATTTAATTTTGCTAAAACTAGATCATGTGGAATACAATCAAAGGCTTTAGATAAATCCATCATGATTGCTGCAGCATATTTTTATGATCAAGAGCAAACTTCCAATCTTAACAATTTTAAGCAATACACTCTGACAGCCATACCCTGATCTAAAAAATATAACATTTCATTAAAATGGCAATTGAAAAAAATCAGATAATTGACTGTGAATGACCCTTTCAAAAATCTTTGACAATATAGGTAAGATACAAACTGGTCTATAGTTTTCTTTTTCGAAAATACTTTTTTTTCTTGTGAAGAGGAACCACTTGTGCTATTTTCATACGATCTGGAAAAACATTATGAGAAAAACAAAAATTTACAATATTAGTCACAGGGTTCAAAATATGTTCATGGCTATGTTTAACAATTTTAGCCGAAATACCATCAATTCCACTAGCCCATTTCAAGACCAATATGTTAATGCATTTACGTACAAAGTTTTCGTCTACAGGATGAAAAGAAAACGATTTAACATCATTCTTAACTTTGATACTCTCACATATTTTAACAATGCTAGGATGTTCACTATTTACATCAACACAATCTATTCCAATATTCCTTGCAACATTAACAAAAAAGTTGTTGAAGATATTACATACTTTAGCTTGATCAGACACAAGACTTTCATTTTCAGACAGTATAATATTTTTTCTGACATTTGTACCTTAGTCGGTCGAAAATTGTTTTATTGTTGGCCAAAAATCTTTACTTTTTGGTCCACCTGCACACCGTTCAATAAATTATTGATTGACAGATTGACGCTTAATTTTTGTGACATAATTTCTTTGTTTTCTAAAATTTTCCCAATTTTGCTGAGATTTGTTGAAGGTATATAAATTATGCAGTTGTCGTTTCTTAAAAATTGCTACTTTCAACCTTTTATTCATGCAGGGAGCTGGTTTTCCCAGTATTTTTCTTTCTTTCGTTGGAATGTGCATGTCGATTACTCGAGTAAGATCATTATGAAAATTATTAAAAACAGTGATTGGATCACCCTGTAAAACACCAGGGTAAGATTCTTCAATAGATCTTAAATCTTCCATATATGAATCTAACTTTAAGCTCTTGAAGCTTCATTAATTTATGTATTCAGGAGTTGTTAACGTGGTTTCCATTTTTAACTATATTGCAATCATGTTGTGAACATCACTTATTCCACAATTGAAATTACAATGATTTGCTATAATGTGGGTATTACTCGTTAAAACAACATCAATCTGGAACGCATTATATTGCCTTGTTTTGTTAAACATGTTTTACCTATTATAACATTTTCTAAATCAAATATATCACAGATTTCTAGTAAAGGTTTACATTTGTTACTATCTGCTAAATCAAAATTATCTCCAAACATAAAAAAGTATCATATTTGACAGAAATTTAGTCGAGTGTTGATAAAGAATCATTCACAAATATGTTATCTTCCATGCATGGTGGTTTGTAACAACCCAGAAAAAAATGCTTTAGTCGAGTTTATTAAAATTTCAATTCTTATGGATTCTATTTCATCCGCCTACAATTCGGGTCTGCGGGTTCCGGCTACATCGAATCTGAGATAAGCTATAGCACCTCCTCACAAGATGAAACACTTCCTTTAAGTTTGGCTTAATGGTGGCTTATAGGTCCTTAATGATGGTTTAATGGCTGTCTTTAAGTCACCATTAAGCACCTTTAAGCCACATTTAAGTAATAAATACACCACCATTAAGTTACCATTAAGCCATCTCAAAGTCCTTAATGGATGCTTAAAGGTAGCTTAATGGTGGCTTATAGGTGCTTAATGGTAGCTTCTAGACAATCATTAAGTCACCATTAAGCCACCATTAAGCCAGACTTATAGGTGCTTAATGTCCAAACTCCATTAAGCTACCATTAAACCACCTTTAAGCCACCATTAAGTCACCATTACGCAGTCGATAAAACTGCTTTTATGGGTTAAATATTATTTTTAAAATGATTTCTTCACAAAAATTATAAATGTCGAGTTTATACATTTGTTAATTCGGCGAAAATAATGTAAAAGTAAGAAAATGAAAAAAAAAAAAAAATCACTCCCAACAGGATTTGATCCTACGACCTTTAGATTGGAGGGCGAACGCTTTAACCACCGAGCTATCGAGGCTGTTGAAAAATGAAGTGAAATATAAAAACTTTATTTTTAACAAAACTTGTTTGGAATGGTTACAGGTTTTTTTCTGATGTTTATATCTATTAATCAATAATACAAATAATTATATATATATATATATATATATATATATATATATATATATATATATATATATATATATATATATATATATATATATATATATATATATATATATATATATATATATATATATATATATATTTATTTATTTATTTATTTATTTATTTATTTATTTATTTATTTTAAAGAAGAAATTTTTTTTTTAAGTTTTAGATTAAGTTAATATTTCTTGACCGTGGACCGGAGTTCGGTGTGATCCTTTGAAACAACTTTTTGATTTTAAGTAACTGAATTCCTCGTTCTGTTATTCGCAGATTTATAAGCATGAAACGATTGAAATTCAACAGATATAACAAAATTTTGTTATTAATAAGGAATATATCATCGAAAGAGAACGATGGGAAAAAAAAAACAGATTATAGTTCTTATAAATATGCTGCGTATATTTACGATTTTTGACAATCTTTGCGTAACAATCAAGTTCTAAAATATTTTTGTAACATATCATCTTCAGTTTTAATTCTTTTTATATCATTATGGGTATCAAAATAATTGTCTTTTTGTGTACAATCATAATTTCTAATTTGTTATATGCTTGCGTAAATTTTAAGTTTTGTAAAAATAATATATCATCAAAATCTGTCACTGTACGTTCCCATGTATAGTTTCCTGTTAATTGACTGGGGACTGGTGGGGACACCTAATTAAGGTCTATTGTCTAACTAGTCGATATATTGTACACCGATTATTTTACCCCGCTTCTCAATGTGTATAAATCTGGTCGGATGCCCTGTTTAATCTGATCGGCTGTTCTTCTGAAAATTGATTTTGAAATAATAATCGTTAAAGACTGACTATATTTTGATCAATTCTTACTGCTGCATTATTTTAAATAAATTCTTACTTCTGCATTATTTTAAATAAATTCTTACTTGTGCAGTATTTTAAAAGAAAGGAAAAAATAATGGCACTTAACCACGAATTAATTCAAATTATTCATGAAGCAATTCAATGATTGGCAATATAATCTATACCTATATTTTTTTTTTTATATCTTAAACATTTCTCTAACCCCCCCCCCCCCCCGCACAAAATTAAGAGACTTAGAGATATTCCAGTAGAAAATGACTCTAATTACAACATTTCCTATGAATTCGGCAGCGGAACGTGGCTCTACAAACACGAAACAAAAATATGTGATTTTTTTTTTAAATTTAATATATACTCGTACTATGTATTTATGGATAAAAATAATTTTAATACAAGTATTCAAACAAACTGATTTAGGGAGCGAAAATTTTAAGGCATTTGGTGAAGCTGTTCTCAGTTCCCGAGTTTATACGCATTGACGAAAATGTTAGAAATAGCGAGAAAAAAAAAATGAATTGAATTAGTATTTGCGTAAATGATTCTGAAACAACTTCAAACTTAACAAGTTAGTTTAAAGACTTGATACTGGATGCGTAAGGTGGTTTAATTAAGTTTGGACATTAAGCCACCATTAAGCTGCAGCTTAAAGGTGGCTTAATGGTAGCTTAATGAAGTTTGGACATTAAGCACCTAGAAACTGCAGCTTAATGGTGGCTTAAAGGAATTAACTTCTATAAGCCACCATTAAGCTACCATTAAGCCACCATTAAGCGATTGCTTAAAGATGGTCTTTCGTCCTGTGCCTCCAGAAGAATTTCGGTCCGCACGCCACAGATGATAATTGTCCACGGAAAAAAGTGCATCGGGAAAATAAGGAGTCTAACTTCGTTTCACTAAGGAATAATAATTCGAGGGTTTTAATTGTAAGCAGTTCTTTTATGTATGTAAGCGGATACTTTTTTATGTTCAGATAGGCACACATAAACTTGTTTGGATTTCGTGACCTAGTTTCACACAGTCGATCAAATATATTATATGCTTCGCCGTTATCACTTTCTAGGTCATCTGAGGTAGTAGAAGTGTTCAAATTGATCTCTGAAAACATTTACTACATGGCCATGTGAGATGATTTTCGTTTATTTTTATCATTTCTTCGATTTCGATACACTTGATATGGCATCTTTGTTTACAATTTACACATTTGAAAAGTTGTTGATTTCGCCTTGTTTACTTATTGCAAATTATGCATGGAAACTTGATCGGGCCGGGATTGAAGTGATACATCCCCTGTTAGCAAAAGCCTGAGTATGAAAATATATCTGTATAGAAATTTTTCTTTGACCACTCGACTACCATGGCGGGTAGTAAACAAAGGAACAAAGGATAATATTCAACACATAATCATCTAGATGTGTCGTAAAATTCAAGCTAATCTCACAGTCGTCATCAGCAGGACTGGTTGATCGCTGTATAAGTGTATACGTGTCATCTGCTGATTTCAGTCTGCAGAATAATATGGTGATGACCAGAACGGTCGTTATGCCGACCGACCAGTCCGCCATGTTGTTCTGAGCTTATACTTTTAAAATGTGAAAATTAATATAGCAAAAATATGTACCTTGATTTAATCTGTGTCCATGGGAGTTTTACCTATCAAAATCTTGGTATTCTCTATCCTGTTCGGTTGGTTTACTCCTAGGCCTTATCCAAAAGATAAGAATATTCTAAGTCTGAGCGCTGCAAAACCTTTGAATGGGGCCTGATGGAAGCTTGTGCAAGATATGTAAAAATGAAAAGTTAAAGGTATAACAAAACAGTTTTTGACTGTTCTCTGGCGAAATGCGTTTTGTTGACCCCTCGAGCCAAACTATTTGCTTTTTGTTTGACGGCCTCAAGCACAGTTTGGTTTTGGGGTCCGACGAAACGCACATTGCCCTCGAACCCATTCAATAAATGTATAGTATATACCTACATGAACTATACGCAATATACCGTATATACTCGCCTATAAGTCGGATTTTTGGGAGTTAAATTTTGGTCCAAAACTCTATGTCCGACTTATAGGCAAGTTATAAAAAGATTGGTATTTTAGAGGGTCAAGCCCTCTAATATAAGCTTAAAAAATACAACCGACTTATAGGCGGACCCCGACTTATAGGCGAGTATATACGGTACTCTATTTTGAATGGTAGGTGGCTAATTAAATTATATAGTCCTTAATCTGCACAAAATCAGAGGAGATCCATGTGTCAGAAATAGGTGCTTATTCTTTGATGCAGGACATCTTGCAGGACAGGCCTATTGCGCATTAAAAACTTGACACGAGTTGCATTATTTCTGATATTACCATGGACCTGATAATGTATTAACTTGTGAATCTATTGACTTGTTGGCCAAATATATTTAGATATATGTTCTGAAGCAAAATAGTTGGATATCTGTCCCCCAAATGGAAGAGGATTACACGTCTTCTATTCTCCTGCTGAGAAAGGTATTATGTAACGTGTAACTTAACTGTCAGTACAGGCTACTCTGCAGTGGTTAATATTGATTTGCCTTGTATGGTGAGGGAAGATGTTGAACTAAAATTCGTATATTTGAGGTAAAGTGCTTTTCATATCCACAAGTTGAATAAGCAATAGAGACCAAAGATTTGTACATGAGCTAGCCTTACCCAGTAAATGCACTAATGGAAAAGTATCAGGGACAATTTAAAACCCACCATCGTAAACAGCTGTCGAGGCAAAAATGAAACCCATCTACAAAAACAAAGAGTTAAATTGACACTTAGCAATCACGTGGATCAATAGAATCAACAGAATCAGGGAGTAGGGTTTCCAATCAAATTATCACTAATTGTTATCTGAAGGCGGGATTTGCATATGGTAATCAGGAACCATTCGACCAATCACATTACGAGTTTGACGACATACCTCTTTGTGAACTGCGCCGTGTATTAAGTGACACAATAATAGATAATTCTAAAAGTTGACGTTGACATCAAAGTGTGCTTGCGTGAAGTACTGACTTACCATGACATTCTACTCGAGATCATCGTAATTATTTTGCTAGGATGTGTATCATGTGTAAATTAACTTGAAGTATCTTGTAATTATAGTAATTTTCCTTTGTATTTTGGAGTAAATCGTCATTCAACGTTATCCAACGTCATAAGTCATATATCATAGTCATTTACCCGTCACGTCAGTGTTGTTATTATTATCAATAAAATGTTGACGCATTAACAATGTGTTTTTCCCACTTAGTCAGCAAAGAAGCGGGGGGGGGGGGGGGGGGGCAAAATTTAACCTTTTCAGCGAATTCAAAATATATTGGAAATATTTTTTAAAGTCTTTTATACACTGTGTTACAAATGTATATCCATTAATTTATTTCAATTTATGAATGAGTACTATTTGTGTATTAGTGAAATAGTAAATTAGTGATCAGAGGAGTTTAACACGTGTGTGTTTATCTTTCGGAATTAAACTACAGGGAGAAAACGTTTATGAAATGAACAAGAAACAATGCAGTGTGTTTTAATTTAGTCTTTAATAATACCCTTTCCAGTTTTCCTCCATACTTAATCTATACATGTATATTTATAACAGATGGTAAACAAAACTTCTCAGAAACACAAAGAACCATATTACAATGAAATTTTGATGTATGTATACAATGGATAATTTGTCCTCTTCATCATCTTATACTTCAAGTTTTTAATACCGTCTTGCATAACCCGTTTTATGCCAGTGCTAAGAAGTTTGAACCGTTTGGAAATTTAAAATAATATCTTTGTTCGCGTGATGATTTGCATAAAACACCGAAGGTGTTTATGAATGAAACTATAACGCGAGAGGCGTCTCCATATGAGTGAAAAATTCTCGAGAGGGACGTTTAACAACAAACAATCAATCAATCATAACGCGAGAAAAACTTTGGTCATCATCATAGAACCAAAAAACCAGACAGTGTTTCCTTATATTTACATTTTCAAATGATCCTTTGATCAGGTCATCCTTAAAAAAAAAAAAAGGGTTTGTTGCCCTCTCCCGACCGAATGACAAAAAATGCTCAGACTCAAAACTTTTTTTTTCCCTCCAGAAAATTTTGTTTTTATTTCCTCATCTCATTAATGACTATTTTAACATTACATTTGCAGAGTCATTCATTTCTATCTCTGATATTCACAAATGCATTTGAATTTTAAAAAAAAAAAATCCCCATACCTACCGACCATTTTTTATCTTAAGTCAGGAGAGGGCAAGCAAACGTTATTTTCTTTTTTTAAAGATGGCCTCATTTAAAAAAGATTTGATCAACAATGGGAAATCTCTGCAGGTCCCTCCCAATGCATTACTAAGCAACGCACAACGCGAAACTTGGAGTTCTGTCACTTGCTGAGTAAATCGTTTTATGAGAATACAAAGCTATTACCTTATTATAGTTTTATCTTGGACAAAGACAATTGAAAAAATAGATATGTGTATCCATTACAAATTTATAGGAAAAATATGTAAAATCTCCCCAGTTTTCCCAATCCCATCAGATTATTTGCAGGGACATCAAAGAAAAACTGATTTCGTGACATTTGCAATGTGATTAAATTCATGCCGTTTATAATGAAGGCCCACTTTTATTATCACGAAAACCTTCAATCTTAATTTTTTTTTCCATTTTTGACGAAACAGTTTCTTCTAAATATGCTTAAATTCCTTCTGGTGAATCATGTGTCCTGTATAAATCAGAATAAAATAGTCTTCCTTTGCTTAGAAAATATAAGCTGGGTACTGTTTTTTAATGCTTGGTACTGTTTGATGGGGGAAGTAATGCATCTACGAAATATATAAAGAAATATACCTAAATCTATTAAGGAAAATGCTGGAATTATATCTGCAAAATGGGATGAAACAGAAACTTTTGCTCTCATAGATACTAGTACATTTACTTTTTTTTCAGAGCAACTTTCAAAACAGTTATCTAATGTGTGTCAAGTGTGTTGACAGTAATGTAATAAAAGACAAGTAACAACCTCTGTCCAGGGTTAGCGTGTGGCGGTACATAATGTCTTAATTTTTTATTACATATTGTCTTCGGACACAATATACACATACCCTCACTCCACATATTGTCGCCACACAGTTAGGGCTGCCTAAGGTGTTTTTTTTTTCTTTTGAGGGGGGTGTTTTTTCTGGTGTTTTTTTTTTTATTTTGGTGAATGTAATCTGTGTATATGTTACAAAACTTGTCATTTTTTTTTAAAGGACAATGAAGCGGAAATATAGGATTTCGTTGAGTTTAATGATATGTCTGAGTTTCAACGAAATGATGTTCCAAATTGAAAATGATGTCTACAGTGTCATCAGATTGGATAATTAATAAACGAAAATGAACGTTTTCAACACACAGTTGTAATTTTAACTCTAATGAAGTTGCTGTAGAAAAATATTTGATTGAAGAAAAAAACAAAAACAAATTGCCCTGTGGGAAGAGAGAATGGTGCAATTCACATGATTAAAATAACAATTATCTAGATCTCTTCTTCTAAACCCCAATACAGCATTCTTTAAACAATACTTTTGGCGACAAGATATGCAAATTCTCGAGGCATACATTTTCGCCCACTATGTGCAAACATGCAAAATACAATTTGTCGCCTATTCTGCAGGTAGAAAAATACTTTTCTCGGCACATGTTCTCGCCGATGTTATTATGCCCGGAGAGATGACAATTGTACTGTGAGGGTATACATATTGTCACCGGCAACAACATGTACAGGACGACAAATGTTCTGACACAAATCCTTTCCGAGAAAAGGATTTTGTTTTCAGTATAGAATTTTATAAAGACATTTTTTTTAAGTCTTAACTTTACAGAATTATAGAATTTAAACGGATACATATAATATTCGGACAAATATCCTAGTTAGACCATTTCGAATAGTTTCGAGGGAGTGTTTTTTCATAGTTTAAACACATTCCAATGAGCAAATCAATCAATTTCTCCTTAACCACAGTGCGTTACCTATTGTTGGTGCTTTTGTAAATTGACAGTCATGCATATTTCAACCAGAAGAAAAATTTTACAACCTGTTTTATACCGAAATATTTACACCACTTATTTTGAATTAACCCTAAAAATATATTGATATCCAGAAAAACGGCTCACCTAGGCACACATTGTCGCGTTTGACAGTAGATGAACGACATATAATGTGCAATGAGGGTAGGTACATATTGCCGCTGGTGACAGTACATACCGAGAC
This sequence comes from Saccostrea echinata, assembly GCF_033153115.1. Taxonomy (NCBI): domain Eukaryota; kingdom Metazoa; phylum Mollusca; class Bivalvia; order Ostreida; family Ostreidae; genus Saccostrea; species Saccostrea echinata. The sequence continues at coordinate 642,114 of NW_026889793.1, forward strand.
AAAGCGTTTTTACAATTGCATGTATACCTCACAATAGTTCTGGAATATGCATGTATCGCGTACATAAGAACTGCATTGCATTTTTATTTAAAGAAAATATACGTTCAAGAAAGAATAATCGGAAAGACACTTGCACATGAAGTTACTATTTTTTTTAAATTGAAGGGGTTTCAAAAAGAGAAGGTTGGAAGGGTAAATACCTTGCGGAATTAAATGGGCTTTGTTTATGATTGAGTATTATATATCGAGAAACATCACTCATACTTTTGAGGACTGTCATGTTATGAAATATTAGCCTGATAAAATAACATTGAGTGAATGTATTTCTAAAACCAATGATCTTTAGATCAAACTTTTAAATATAATTATATACATATATAGATCATATAAACTTAATTTTGAATTACAAAATTTTAAATTATATTACTATACATATGTAGAGAAGACTCTTATAATCAATGTTGAACAGCCAAGAGAATATAATCAATTAACAAATAAATTAATAATTATTACTAATTAATCAAATAATTATTATTTCAATTAATTAAATAATTATTATTTCAATTAATAAATAATTACATTAACCTGTTAAACAAACCATCATCCTCCCCTCCCCAGCAGCTGAACTTGTTGGAGAATCCGTTGACGAATAATATTTGCTCCTTTGTCATGGCTGACACGCCACCAAAAAATCGTATGGCAATCTGGAATGATAAAGGTTGATGATATCATCATTATTATTCTATGCTTTTGTATTGACATCTTTAGTGTTAAAATCGAATATTTCATAGTTTAGTAAATATAGGATCTCCCAGTGTTTGTGGTTGGATATGACTTTTTATCCATGTGTTTTTATCCTGGAACATTGGCGAGGGGATAAAAACACACAAAAATTTGGATAAGAAATTTTATCCAACCACAAACCATGGGAGACTCATAATATTACATGTTTTACACATAGCTATTTCATGTATGATACTGTTTTATATATGTAAATCTATAATATTTGACCTGATCAAATTCACGCAAAAACCATTGTGACTTCACAACTGTTGATATGAAAATGATATCCTATGAGCCATATCCACTGTATAACGGAATAAACATGTGAGATACAAGCATTTGGTTCATTGTCTGCATGAACAACATAAGATTTTTTTTTTAATATGCCATTGCTTTTTTCTCACTGATAGTTGAATTTATCCTTTGATACAGACATATGTCGCGGCAGTTCGGAACATCGATAAAGGTTGTGATCATTTTCTGGGAGAAGATCGACGTCGTGGAAAAAATAACAGTCGTAATCCTCATCCTTGCTGGCCTCCAGGAACCCAACATTTAGGAGGGGGCTTCTGTTAATCAGTATTCTTTCATTCTGGTTAAGGATATTTACAACATAAATAAACATTTATAATTGACACGTGCCTACCAAAGTAGAAAAAAGAACGCGTGAACCATGTTATCTTTCTTGGTAAATAAATTTACATCTTTCTTGAAACATGTGAATTTCTTAGTGCATTTCATGTGATCATTATTATCACTATTGACAAAATCAGCAAAGGGAAACATTCACGTTACGAAGCTCTAAACACTAATGAAAGATGTTTCTAATTTTACTCTATCATTTAATGGTGTTTATATTGAGTCTATCTAGTTTTTAACATAGGACATCCGACATATTTCTCCAGGAAAAAGTTTAAAGAGAATGAAGAATTAGTAAACAGAAATAACTGTTGTATACTTATGTTGTAAAAACCCATAAATCTTTTTCAATAACTGTATCTCCATCTAATATAATGTTAGGAATTCTTTAATCTTTTTCCAGCTATGTTATTTACAGTAGATTTCAGTTTATTCTATTTAACATCAAACGTCAGATCACTCTAACTGATTAAAACTACCGTATTATTAGAACTCTTTTGTGAGCAGTGGTTAGAGTTTACATAAAAGAATACTCAGAATGGATGCTGTATGAAACTACACCAGCGTAAAACCTGCTCTCTTACAACGAATACATTGAAATCTGTTTAATCCACCATGCACTGGGAGACTAATCTTGTGTCGGATTAGACAGGGTGTCGGATTATAAAGTGTTAAGAACATGGAATATTATTCCATTGAAATGGTTATGAAAATAATACTCAGAATTGCACAGGTGTCGGATTATATATTTTTCATTGTATTTTTCTTTCAACCGAAATATACGCTGTAGTATAAAAGGAATAAATACATTGATTTTTTATTTGTCGCCTGATCAACAACATACATAAGTCCTCCTGAAAGTATGATAGTACCTACCAAATCGATAATATAGATTTTATATTCCAGGTCTTGTCTCGTCAGAAATGGGTGCATATGGTTCAGAAATATTTTTAAATGTTCGTATGTGTTCCTGAAAGGAATGAATAGCGCCACCTTCTGGCGTGCTTTGCAGTTTGAAGGAAGAAAATGCCCCCCACACTTGCCAGACCTGTATTTCTGTAATGTTTCCTTCAAGTTAATTTCATCGTTTATAACAGGTTTTCTAAAACCAACTGAAAATAATTTGATTGCTAATTAGATTAGAATGTCTGTAAGATTGATTTATCTATACATCGGATCACGGTAGGTGAGACCGGTTGTCAGGGAACGCATACTCCTCCTTGGCATCTGATCCCATCTCTGTAATTTCCGGATGTCTGTGATTTCCGGATGTCTGTGATTTCCGGATGTCTGTAATTTCCGGATTTCTGTGATTCATGCCTTGTTCATAAATTTGTATTGTTTGTAGGGATTTTTGTTTAGATCTGTTCATTATCTTTACCTTGTATCATTTCTGATATAAAAAAAATTCAATGTTCATGCTTGATGCAAATAAAATGCACTTAAATATCATTTTATGGATAATTTTAGCAATAAACTTGAAAGGTAACATAAGTCGTCGTACTGCAAATTGTTCTTGATAGGAATAAATTATTTCTATATAATGTATATACTCTACTTAGATATTGTGATATTATAGGACATTTCCTTTCCGGTCCTTGCTCTGAAGTATCCCAGGTAATACCTGAAGAGAAAAATATATTTTATGGATTCGCACTTAAAATAACGGCATATCATCACATTAAAGACTTCATTTCGATTGTATTACAGGCTTTTTTAAGAAGAAAAAAAGATTTTTTTTTTTTTTTGCATTTATTTCCTTAGTTGTTTCCCCAGTCTACTTTTAGAATAGTGTATTGAACATCAATAAACAATCTTAAAACTATACTCACATTTCTCCAATATTCTCCCAAAAAACTCCTCTTGGATCTTTCGATCTTTTATACGTAACATCGGGTCAAAGTTGCTAAAGCTCCAATGGTAAATGAAAGTACAAAGAATAACTACCTAGATGACGCAAAACAATAAATAAAATATCGTGGAAATGCAACATTGTTTCCAGAATAAGGTTTTTCTTCTTAATGTTACGTTGTGTTTGGGAGTCTTGTGAAGTTGAATCATCTAAAGGATTGCAATATAATAGTTCTCAAGGATTAAGAGGGAAAAATATATCTAAAATACCTGAAATGATACAAAAAAAATATTAAAATTTAAAATAAGATTCCAAAGACTAGTCCCTTGTTTGCAATCTTAACATATTCGAAATAATTTTTGGAAAAAAATAATGATTTTAAACAAAATTAATATATTATTTGTTTAAAATAATGCTGTTAGATTAGGTTACAACGTAATTTCAATGATTTCGAAAGAAAATAGTGCATTTTACGTCGATAACTTAATATCGATGTAATGTGTGAAAATAGTTCTTGAGCAAGTTTGTGCTCTATAAAAACTTACGTAGAAATTGAACATAATTTGTGTGTGTGTTTTTTTCTTTTTTCTTTTTTTAAATATATATAAAGGGAAATTTCAATAGTACGTTGCGTCACAAATACAAAAAAAAGCCAATAATTTTGTCCCATACAGTCTATCATGCATTTTTGAAAAGTCAGGTTTAGTTTATAGAATATATACAATTGCTCACATTGCACACATTACAAATGACTTTCAAAATTGGACTTTTATGGGGGCAGGGATATGCCTTTACCGTATAAAGTTCTTTAACGGATCGTTTCTTGTTTCTTTTCAAAGTGGATTCTTCCAAAAAATGAAATCACTTGACTTACGAAAAATCCGAATTATTTAAAAAATGATTCTGTCACGAGACCATTGTGTATTAACATTGTTCAGGTAAGTAAATACCGTGATACCTTTGTACACACTTGCTTACTCTTCTTTGAAATTCAATATCACAGCATCGGAATCATTGAAATATGATATATTGATATGATATATTGCTTACAAAAGCAGACGTTCTAATATTATTCTTCGTCTCCGTGTCTAGCATGAATTAAACTACAGGGAGAAGAGTTCTATAAAATAACCATTTTAGGAGTTTTATTTTCATTCATTTTTTACTCCTTTCAAGTTCTTTTTTCCTTTCTTTCGTAACATTGAGTAAACAAACGGATTGAGGAAGAAAAATCACAAAAGTCTGTTCGACAAGACAAATTCCCTAGTATTCCGTAGCTACGGCCTGTAACAGGGCTATTAAAGTTTTCTGCATCAGAGTTATGCTTACAGAAGGCATCTACTGTCAGAACAAGTTCTGAAGCCTCTATTAGGCAATAAGTTTTAAATTCCAATCTCTTTATGAACACCATGTCCTGTAAGTTCCTCAGACGCCGATAGGCGGCAGCCAATGGGGTTTCTGTAAAAACCTCTGCCATTTTTTTTTTTTTTTTTTTTTTTTTTTTTTTGAAAAAAAGGCAGGTTCTTTTTTAAGAATGCGAATGTGATGAAGACCTAAATGTTTATTTAGATAAGATAGTGGTGAATCAAACGAGACACTGTGCATAATACGTTTATTTAGGACCGATGTCCATGACTACGCCCACGTCTCTGTGTATTTTTAAAAAGTCCCTGTGAATTGATATTGTCAGAAACAATCCAAAAAGAGAAGCATAGGCGGGTGATGAGTCTTGACGAAATTAAAAATCATTTAGGCATCAAGGAGATGAAAAACTAGTGCTTGAATTGGCAAATGATATGTTACGGTATTATCACGATGCTGGGAAAGTTCTTCACTTTGATGAAGAATATCTTAGGAATTGCATGATTATTGATGTCCAGTGGTTTGTTAATGCATTTAAATTCATTATGACGGATAGGAATCATGTGAAGGGAATCCATGCCAGAAGACAAGATTGGGATGAATTCTACAAAACAGGATATTTAAAAGATTCCCTTCTTAGTAATATATGAATATCAGAAGATGAAAGACTTTTGAGAACTGAAACGTCATCAAAGAATGCTGAATTTGGAAAAGATCCTCGTTTTCTATTGTACCACAAAGAACAATTATTGTTGTACATGCAGAGATTGGGTTTGATTTCTAGTGAAGGCAAGACACACTACATTTCTTCCATGAATAAGAAGGACTTTGGGGAAACACAGAAAGAGATAATCAAGAAGTCGAATTCAAAGTCCTCTGTCCTTGTATACTTGTTCGACTTTTTGCCGTATTTCTTTTTTATCGTTTGGTTGTAGCATTGAGGCATATCAAAAATTGGACGGTACTGACAATAAACACTATAAGCTGCTTGTACAAAGATGCTGCCTTGTTCAATCACAAAAATCATAATATTGCCATAGCAGTTACTCCATCTACAATTCAACTTCAAATATTTCAGTCCAACTCTCAAATTACAATGCTCCCTGAAGTGATATTGGCTATTCGAAAAAGAGTTGAATCCATGTTACAGAGTGTGACTAAATCTTTCCACAAATGTATAACATACGAAGTGGGATTTATTTGTGATGGAGAAGAACATCAAATTCTAGGCAGAGAAGTTGCTTACAATTTTGTTGAAGAAAGCAAGGTGGGAAGTGGAAACCAGATGACATGCGCTCGACATCAAGTGGAAGGTTTCCACACCATAAACCCTGATTATTTGCTTAAGTATTGGAGATAAAAACCATTCTTTTCCAGTTAAAACGATCTAAAAATCCTTACGTATTGTTTTTCCTAACATTTACTCTTTAGAACTTTTTTTTACTTGTTCATATAGCTTTAACTAATGTTGATGCAGTCAAGTATTTTTTTTTTATATTCGTAAACATGTAAGCTTTTTTTGTTTTGTTTTTGTTTTTTGTTTTTTTGTTTTTTTTTTTGGTTTTTTTTTTTTTGTTTGGTTTTTTTTTTGTTTGGTTTTGTTTTGTTTTGTTTTTTTTTTTTTTTTTTTTTGTTTCTTTTTTTTTTTTTTTTTTTTTTTTTTTTTGTTTGTTTGTTTGTTTGTTTTAGGTTTTTTTAAAATTTTGCTTGCAAATAATAATTTGATTCCATGACCTCTTATTCGATGCAAAAAAGCTAGGTACAATGTGTTTGCCTGACGCCAGCGTCGGGCAATATAAGGATCAATTTATCTATGATCCGCATCTAAGGGATCATACTTAATGATCTAGATTTTGTGCAGGCTGATTTACATCGGAATTTGTTACCTGCATTTAAACAAGTTTGTAGAAGAAAGAATCATATTAATGATGCAAAATCATGATGTGTTTACTTTTTTTTTTTTTTTTTTTTTTTTTTTTTTTTTTTTTTGCATGCACTACCTAGGCCTGTTTTCTCTTTACGATTCTTTATACGGACATGCCAGTGTAACATTTCTTCTGCGTTTCTAGACTACTGGATCAGTCCATTTTTCCTCTACAAAAGGGGTAACACAATCATTTTGCGCCAAATGTCACGAGTAAATTATCTTCGCGCATTTTTCCTGGATTATTCAATTGAATTGATGTGATATTTTCTTATGGAAGTAAATAAAGCTTGTTCTTTTAATCTCATTCTTAAGCTTCAGATATTTTATTAACTACAAATTTTATCTTATTTTTAAATAACGTATTGTATATGGGCAGGCGACACTAAAGCAATGGATTTGCTAAGTATTCTTAATACAGTAAAAATCTTTTATAAGGTATCTCTGGGGACTGTGATAAATCCTACATTATAACCGGTGTACGTTATAAACGGAGACCGGAAGTACTCAGAACACCTTTACCGTAAGCATTTTTCAAACCGCTAGTGTGTTACATGTATTAATATTTTAAAGTACGTATAGTATATAAATAAATGACTTACAGGTATATTTGGTTTCATTTCTTATATTAAGAAAGATTAATATTCAGTAACATTTTATTTTCACAAAGTATAAATTATATCAAAACCCACTTGTGCTGTACAATCTTGATGATCGTCAGATCATATAAAGAGTCCGTAATGTTTGTCTGAAATATTTGACATTTATTTACAAAAGTCTCCAGAGTTGCCAGAGTTGTCAAAACTTCGGACTAATGCCCTTTGATCGTCTGGGTAGATGGTATGCATGTGTCAGGGATGGCCTCGTCGTCCTCGCTGTCGTCGCGGTCTACTATTGAATCAATGTATTTTTCTTTCACTAGTTTAATTATATCATTTTCGGTAATATTTCTATTTACTGACTCAAAGGTGAATTTTTATTCAAACAATTATGAGTACATCTACTCGATGAACTTTATTCAAACAATTTATTATAAATACATCTACCTGAAACAACAAAGATATCTCGTTAGAAAAACACCCATTACGGAGAAGCTATGAAGTCAACAAACCGTGACTAAACCGCAGTCACTGAGCTGGTAGAAAACTCTGAAAAGGTGTGAAACCACGTGTCAGAATACGTTATAAGAGGTGAAATTACGTAACGGGACCAAATTTCTAATACTTTATAAGCGATCTACGTTATATACAAATACGTTGTAAGCGGCGTTTTTTTCAATGAAATATATAGAAACTTTGCCGGGACTACGGAATGGCTACTTTACATCCGGAGATACTTTATAACCGACTACGTTATAAAAGAAGTTTACTGTATTTTGTTTCCCCATTATCCTATAATGGAGCTCCCTCCACCTGGTAAATGGGGCATCCCTTCTTGATTCGTTTTTCCCCCTTTTCTTTCATGGCACTTGATTCCACATTTAATGTTTTGGAGGTCCGTGTTTGCTTTGCTCCTATTTTGTAATGTTTAATGGACTTTTGAGCTCGAATACTGTTCGTTATCTCCACATATTTCATTTCAATATTACAAACTAATGTATGTTATAAATGACCAAACAGTTGCTTGTCATAGATATTCATTAATTTGCAATGTTTGGTTATGACATTTTATAAAGTCAATTGTACATCTTGTGTAAAAAGTTACGCAATTATATCGCTCCTTGATGATGGAAACGTTTTGCACTTCTGTTGCTTATACGTTCCATAAAAATTGATTGCTTCAGTCAGGCAGGCTTTTTGAAAAGCTATTACTTGTAGACCTTTAAATCACGCTGTACCAATTTTAATGCCATGTCATGTAGAACATTATATATTCTTTTGTTTTCTTTTTCTACGCCTGTGATTACAATATATGTGTATTTTGAAAAGAATAATTTTTATCTCGCTTAATAAAATAATTATGAAAAAAATGTTCATGTAAATACATGCTACGGATATAATGATAAATACTTTCGGTGTATTTTCACCAGCCAGTAAAAATTTTTATCATAATAGTTTTAAAAATTAAATATATATTTAAACTAGAATGAAATTTGCCTAATATAAATTGTCAGCCTTTAATGATAGCAGTCATCACCCAGGATTGACTATAACTTCAAAACAGTTTGATACAGATTTGTTCATTAATCTCGGGGAATAATTTTACTGCTCTCTTAAATCTTTTTTATTTTGCAAGTACGTTAATAATACAACATGTTTAAGAAATAAATTAGTTTATATATATCTACCTGTAAAATTGATAATATATTTTAGGTTTGTAGATTTCGTTTTGGATCAATCACTATTCGTTATATTCTTTTATTTCCTTTCATAAGGCAGCAAAAAAAATCTTTAACCATTTCTCCTTTTTAGAATCACATGACATTATTATTCAATGAGAAGCATATTTTAAGTATGCGCATCATCAAAATCAACTCTTAACACAAACATTATCCAGAAAAGATTTTTACTTCAAAACAAACATTACTTGCAGACAGAGGTGTTATTTAATCCCGACAAGACAGATAAAGATTAAGCTATGCATCTTCTTCAGGAGACAATTGCAAGTTCATCAATCACGGGGGACTTACTACAGCTTTCACCGTTTACAATAGGGACATTTTTATGGAAAGCCATAAGGGATCACCATGTCATTCTATATATTTCATTGTAAATCAATCCGGGCCAGTCAGGATGGCTATCATAACCATGCCAAGATTTCAAACATGACCAAGCCATGATTTTTATCATCTTGACCAAGTCAGGGTTGATAACATGACCAACCTATCTTGACCAAGTCAAGATTTATAACATTGCCATGCTATCTTGGCCAAGTCAGGATTGATAACATGGCCATCCTATCTTAGCCGACCATCATTGATAACATAACCAGGTCAGGATTGATAACATGGCCAGTGGCCATCTTATCTTGGCCGGCTCATGATTCAATGTTGACCAAGTCAGGATTGATAACATATGGCCATCCTATCCTGGTCGGCCAGGATTGCATTGCGCCTGGATATATTACTTCCAAACGCAGCCAAGATTTCTTCAAGTGTCAATCCTGGCCTAGTCAGGATAATCTTGCGCCAGGATGTATGACTTCCAAACGCAGTCATGATTTATTCAGGAGTCAATCCTGGCCAAGTCAGGATGTATTTCCTCAAACGCAGTCAAGATTTAAGGATATGATTGCATTGCGCCAGGATGTATGACTTCCAAACACAGTCATGATTCGCTTTAGTAGGAAAATATGTAAGCGCTTCCCTAACGCCGAAAAACCGCTAAAATATGTACTGGGTTTTTCCAGCCTCCCCGTTCGTCTCATCGACAAGTAAGGTAAGTTCAGGTGATTTTTCACTTGTAAATCTTTATGAATAGCTTAGTGTGCTCTTCTAAATATGTATTTTACGTAATGGTTCTTTGGAATAAATTGTATAACAGCATTCCAACAATCAAAGACATTCTGCAGTTTTCATCGAGGAAATTCAAATTTGTCCACTGACACATTTGTTATACAATTAAAATAAATGGCCTTTGAATTTTTTATGCAGTTACGAACATGAAGGAATATGGTATTTTATTTGCATTTAGAATCAAGTTGTTTTACAATACATTCAAAAGAAATATGTTTACTCTCATTCAAATATAGAAAACTTTGGGGCTAAATTGGAAGGGGGGGGGGGCTTCATCCTGCTATATACAGATAATTTTTGCAATTTAAATTTAAACGTATCATTTATATAGATTTTTTTTTTCGTTTTAGTACCAAGTAACACTTATTTGTGTGTAGTGAACCATCAACATATTAAACTGCAGATCCATACCAAGACTGCAGAATATACATTTTTGAATGTAGGTTTTCTTTTACTTCTTGTAATTTTGGGCAAATACATTAAATTTTGAATTTTAATCATGTCTTTTTATGAAAAGATGCTTTTATTACATGTATTCATATTGATTAGAAAAAAATAATTAGTAGCAAGCAATGTTCATGAGACTTCTTTTATTAAAGAAAAAAAAATGTTTCTTGAAAATTTAAATATACATGTACATGTATCATTTTATATTATTTGCAGATACACATATATATGACTCAAGCATGTATATTAAAAATGTATGAACTATTAATAGTATTTTAGATTGACGCATGCTAACTGGGGACTTTGGGTAAGGAAAACCATTTTGCAGTAATTAGGAGTGTGCAGCTGAAAGTGGTACACTTCATTTACAAGCATTTCAAATTTATAATTGTCTATATCTACTTTCTATTTGTTTTGACAAAAAGGAAACCAGCAATCATACATAATGGAATTATTTTATGTTTTTCAATGTCAAGGTCAAAGATCAAAGGCCAATACTGATGTCAGCTTGAAAGAAACCACTTTTGTGTATTGGATTTGCAAATAAAAGATGATGAAGTAATAAATGCACCAGTTTCAAGTCCAAAGGTCAGTACAGTAAAACACGGTTAATGTGAACATGCTTACAATGAATTGATGCTTATAGCGAATTGATTTTCATTGCCTTTGGCTTTAAATCACATTGTGAACTTAGCAGATATAATAAGTAATGTTTGTAATGAAGTTAACAACTTGCATTGATTTTCCTATTTTTTTAAATTTATGTATAAAGTTAACATACAAGTTTCTATTTGTATTGCTAATCATGTATTGTTTCTTATTTGAAGATCAAAAAACATCAATTAGGTCAAGGTCAACTCCAAATATTGGTTAAAACCTAATTTGTACCAGCAACTGAATCCAGAAGAGGGCAGTCTTGATAGGACACCCATAAAAGAGCTAAACAGATATATTTTACCAATATGTAGTTCAGAGGTTTGTACATTTATTATGCCCCCCTTCGAAGAAAGTAGGGCATATTGCTTTGCTGCTGTCTGTTGGTCAGTCTGTCTGTCTGTCTGTCGGTTCACCGACAGTTTCCAATCATTTTCCTTGCAAAGGTTAGACATACTGAAAAACTGCAATCAAACTTTTACATCTGAAAGCAATATTTTTAGGAAAATAGACTGGATATTTGGTAAATAGAGATTGTGAAGGCTTCAAGAGTATAAAATAAATCAGCTGTAAAGTAGCAAACTGGAGATAACAATGGCGTTTATTCTATGGATAATTTAATTGTTCCTTTTACATGCATTATGCATGGACCCAGAATTTTTTTCCAGGGGATGCACACCTACAAAAAAAGCCTCTCAAAAAAAACTTGACTACCTAACTATACAAAGTTGATAATTTTGAACACTCCTGGGGGGGGGGGTGTTCTAGACCCCCTGGATCCATGCATGATTTATGACTTGTATTTTTCATTAATTACTTGTACATATTGTATGAAAGGGTATCAAGTTACTATAGGAAGGTGACATACAAGCTGATACAAATATATACATCCTTCGTTTTGAAATCAAAATGCTAGTTGGACTAAAGATGATAGATGAATTTTTTTTTCAGGATTGATGTAGAAGCCTGGATGCTTAGCTGTGCCACTGATTTCATTTCCTGTGGATATTGTGTGCTTGGTGCAATGCGATAAGAACATATAACCCATAAATATGAAAAGAGAAACTCATTTTATATTTTAGAATAACTTTGTCAAAGATCAAGTTTGTTTGAATGTCATTCTGATGCAAACACATATTTTTATGCATAAAATCTTGTTACATGTACAGTATTTACTTAATGGTCAAAGGATCAAGACACTTGATATGGGTTTTAGTGAAGCACACTTACTTTGGTATTGTTAGGTTATAATTGGAATATTTTCACTTTGTATAATAGGTTGACAATTGTAGATTTTATTCTCAGTCAAGATTGATCTTTATGTTTTACATCCAAACAATAAACTCTTTTGTTTTGGACAAAAAAATTATTTAAACATGCAGACTTTATTCTGAAGACACACTCAAAGAAACAGTTATAGATTATTAAGGATAAATATCAGAAACAAACTTTTTTTCCTCCACAAAATTCAGATGTCTTTGCTAAATTAGGTGATTTTCTTACTTTGGAAGTGATATTTGTATAGTTAAACAACTTACATGTAATATTTGGCCAAGGCACTTTATTTGGCAAAAAGTGCAAAAATGCAACTTTACAGTTCAATATGTTTTTAAATTAATAAAATGTATTCAGTTTTCTTGCTACAAAGTTTCTGGGGACATTTTCAAGAGTCTATTTTTACATTCTACAAAATTAAAATTTATTGATTACATTTCCATTGAAAGAAATATTGAAAAAATTCCAGTGTAACTCTTCTGTGTGGAAGATAAGAAAAATTTGAATGTGGTATGTATCTTTATTAATGTCACTTGCTCAAACTCAAAAGGTGTAGATTATAAAAATGAAAATAATGTGGGGCCTTGTATGACTGTCCATTTTTTTAATTATACATGTATAAGGCCATCTAATATATATGATTCATATTTGGTCAGTATTTGAAAATTTATTGGGGCAATGAATCGGCATAAACATTTTAATAAAATACTAACATATTTTAATTTTAATATTGATTATACATGTACATGCTCAGTCTGATCTATGTTTCATGTATCATTTCACAAAATTATGAACACTCCAAATAAATTAATGTTTTAATTCTATTCTTTTTCCATGCAGACTTTTGTTAGGTCACCTGAGTCACTCAGGTGAGCTATTGCAATCTGTTTTCGTCTGTTTTCGTTCATCGGTCGTAAACTTTTCAACATTTTCAACTTCTTCTCTGGAACCGCTGAACCGATTTCATCAAATTTTTGTATAGAGCATCTTTAGAAAAAGGGGGACAAAAATTGTGAATTTCATGATCCCTGCCCCTGTTGGGTCTCAGGGGGCCAGACCATTAAAATTAATGCAATGTTCAAAAATCTTCTCCTAAACATAAAGTATTCAAACTGTTACCTTTGCCTTATCCAAAATTGTGAATTTCATGGCCCCTGGCTCAGGGGTTCTCGTGAAGGGGGTGGGGGCTCTAGTGATTATATAGTGAAAAAGCATAATTTCTTTGAAAATATTTTATTCTGCTCCTGGTTTTAAAGTAAAGAAACCAAGTGTATAGTTATGATGAGCAAGAGTGCTTCTTCCAGAATTGTGAGTTTCATGTCCCCTGGGTTAGAAGTTCTGGTGTAAGGGTGGGGTTTTATAATATAGTGAAAATGCATTAATTCTATTAATTAAATAATCCCCTCTCCTTCTTAGTGTTGAGCACAAATGCTCAAAGAGCTAATGCTATGGTCATTTGTGCGGTGTGTGTAAACTTTTTAGAATATGGACTACGTCTCTAGAACCCCTAGGCCGAATTTTGTCAAATTTGTCACAGAGTATCCTTGGCCCAAGGGCTCTCATTTATACTAAAACAAGGAATGTGACCTCAAAACAAGGGGAGATAACTAGGGGGGAAAAAAACAAAAGTACTGGTTGCTAAAAATCTTCTCAAGAATTATAGGGTAGATTATCTCCAAACTTACATACAAGGATGAGGATATGTTGTAGATTAAAAGTTGTGCAAGGTACATGTATAACCCTGAGGCAAAGTGCGCGGTTTCGAGGTCACTTCAAAGTTGACCAAAAATTATGTTTTGTTAAAACTTTTATATTTTGCTTACTATAAGGACTCGGATAATCAAATCTTGACAGTTGATGTACCTTAGGACCTCTTATCATGCTGGCTCAAAAGTAGGTCACAGTGACCTACTTTTTGAATTTTGCAGGCATTCGTTTTCAAATTGATCATCAAACTTTGTCAGTTGAATCTTGGGTCCTAGTAGAACGTCAACTGAAAAGTAGGGCACCTTGACCTACTTTTTTGAATTTTCCAAAACATTTAAGTTCATTTTTTCAGATACTGTGAGGATAAGAATTATCAAATCTTGTAAGTTGATGCATCTTGGAACCACACATTTATCATAATGTAGGTCACAGTGACCTACTTTTTGAGTTTTGCAGGCATTTGTTTTCAAGTAGTTTCAGAGGCATATTTTGAACACTTTAGGGCCTATGATCATCAAACTTTGTCAGTTGATGCATCATGTGTCCTATCAGAATGCTAACTGAAAAGTAGGTAACCGCGACCTACTTTTGAAAAATTTATGGCTTTAATTAAATATTTCAGGTAATTGGTTTAGAATCATCAAACTTTGATAGTTGATGCATATTGTTTCCACAAAGTATGTCATCTGAAAAGTAGGTCACTGTGACCTACTTTTGAAATTTTATGGTTATAATTAAATATTTCAGGTACTAATTGGTTTAGAATCATCAAACTTTGTTAGTTGATGCATATCGGGTCCTCAAAGTATGCCATCTGAAAAGTAAGTCACCGTGACCTACTTTTGAAATTTTATGATTATCATTAAATATTTTAGGTATTAATTGGCTTAGAATCATCAGACTTAGTTGATGCATCTTGGGTCTTCAGAGAATGACAAGAGATAGTTGGTCACCATGATCTACTCTCAGGTACTTATTGGCTTAGAATCATCTTGGGTTCTCAGAGTGTTTCATCTAAAATGATGGTCATGATGACCTACGTTTGGAATTTCAAGGCTTTATCTAAATATACAGGATACTTAGAGGATTCAAATAGAAGTGATAAGTTGTACAGTTTATCAGAAGAGCGATTCAAGGCCCATAGGCCTCCTGTAAATAACATATGCAAAGGTAAATGACAGCAACCCCCCCCCCCCAAAAAAAAGTAAAATGTTGTAAACAAGATGTAAAATGCATATTATCTTTAAAACGAACAAATAGTACTCTCATTTATTGCTTTCAGTATCAAGGACTTTTTAAGATATTTTAAAAAACAATACTAAAATGCAAGAATAAAAGTTTTTTTTCATACTACATAGTATTTGCCTGAGAAACAAAACAATACTCTATACACATACACAATAAACAAAGAAACATGAGCCACATAGCTCACCTGAGTTACTTTGGTCCTGTTTTCTTTTGAATATTTCAAATAAAAAAATATATTTCTTCAATCTTATGAAAGCAATTTGCCCCTGTACAGCTTTTACACTTGGCCAAATGCATCGTGATTAGTCTTGGCCCTATTGTTCTTCAAAAGAAGATTGTTAAAGACTTTTTCTCTTTATTCCCCAGCAAAACTTGGATCCCCCATTATGAATCCACCTAAAGGGCCACGATTCAAACGAAGTTAATTTTGCACTACCCTGAGGATGCTCGACTAATCAATTCCTATGTAAAACTGACCTCTTATTTTAGCCCCAACATACCCCCTTGTGCTTTGATTTAATGACCAAGTTAAAATCTATGCTACATCAAAAAAAAAAATTAATTTCTGTATATTTCCATGTTAAAGTTAGATCCCCATCTTGGAACTACGCTAACCAGGGTTCTCCACATTTGAAAATTGAACCATAGAGGAAGCTGTGCAAAAGCAAAATGTGATTGATAGCACAAACCTGTGTTAGACTCTCTAAACTTCATTAATCAATGATCAATTGTAGCCTAGCTACCCATGATCGCCACAATTTGAAAAATTCAGAATTCACACTATCCTTTGTCATAAACCTTTCAACTTTTTGGGCAGGAGAAGATTTTTAAATAATCCCTCCCCCCCACCCCATTTTTGCCCTTCTTGATAATCTCCTCTTCAAAGGGGGGACCTGTGGTTTTCAAGAAGAAGTCTGAAATGATTACAGTTTATAGACAAACAGATGCTGCACAATGGATGATCAGAAAAGCTCTCGTGAGCTAACAGCTTAATCTGAGAAGATTAAATTCTATGTAAAAATAATTCAGTGAAGATCTCTTTCTTTACACATCAACATCTGTGTAGGTCAAACAAAAATACTCTCAATAGATGAGCGGTGATTCTGAAACTGGTAGAGGTGTCATTTATTGCCAAGCTCTGAAAAAAAATTAATCCATTTCAGTGCATATTCCAAAGTTTAGAGCAAAAATGTGACTAAAAATATTTAAAAAAAACAATTTCTCTTAAAATATTTTGGTCCCCATCTGATTTTAATCTCGTATTTGAACAAAATGTACAAACCTCTGAACTTGAAATTGGTAAACTATACCTGTTTAGCTCTTTTATGGGTGTCCTATCAAGACTGCCCTCTTCTGGATTCAGTTGTTGGTACAAATTAGGTTTTAACCAATATTTGGAGTTGACCTTGAACTAAATGATGCTTTTCGATCTTCGAATAAGAAGAAACAATATATGATTAGCAATACAAATAGAAACTTGTATGATTATCATGTTGTAACTTTATATGTAAATTAAAAAAAATTATGAAAATCAATGCAAGTTGTTAACTTCATTACAAACATTATTTAATATATCTGCTAGGTTCTCAATGTGATTTAAAGCCAAGAACAATGAAAATCAATTCGCTATAAGCATCAATTTATTGTAAGCATGTTCACATTAAGCGTGTTTTAATGTACTGACCTTTGGACTTGATGAAACTGGTGCATTAATTAATTCTTTTATCTTGCAAACCCAATACACAGAGTGGTTTCTTTCAAGCTGACATCAGTCTTGGCCTTTGATCTTTGGCCTTGACATTGGAAAACATAAAATAATTCCATTATGTATGATTGCTGGTTTCCTTTTTGTTAAAACAAATAGAAAGTAGATATAGACAATTATAAATTTGAAATGCTTGTAAATGAAGTGTACCATTTTCAGCTGCACATTTCATATTACTGCAAAATGGTTTTCCATACCCAGAGTCCCAAGTCAGCATGCATCAATCTAAAATACTATTAATAGTTAATATATTTTTAATATACATGCATTAGTCATATATATGTGTATCTGCAAATAATATAAAAGGATACATGTACATGTATATTAGAATTTTCAAGAAACAATTTTTTTTCAGTACAAGAAGTCGCACGAACATTGTTTGCTACTAATTATTTTTTATTTTATTAATAGGAACACGTGTAATAAAAGCATCTTTCCATAAAAAGACATGATTAAAATTCAAATTTAATGTATTTGCCTACCTACATATATCTATCACCTGCAGTCTTGGTATGGATCTGTAATTTAATTTGTTGATGGTTCACTACACACAAATCACTGTTACTGGTACTAAAAAGACAAAAAATGTATATAAATGATACGCTTAAATTTAAATTGCAAAAATATAATGCAGTAGGTGTTGTAATTTATCCCTATATAGTAGGATGAAGCCCCCTTCCAATTTAGCCCAAACATAGGCGTCGGAAGCAAATTGAAAGTGGGGTGGCTAATTTAAAGTGGAGGGCTAAACCAACGGTAAGCCCACCCCACCCCCAGCCCGAACGGTTCCGACGCCTATGCCAAAGTTCTATATTTGAATGAGAGTAAACAACTTTCTTTTGAATGTATTGTAAAACAACTTGATTCTAAATGCAAACAAAATACCATATTCCTTCATGTTTGTAACTGCATAGAAAATTAAAGGCCATTTATTTTCATTGTATAACAAATGTGTCGGTAGACAAATTCGAATTTCCTCGATGAAAACTGCAGAATGTCTTTGGTTGTTGGAATGCTGTTCCAAAGAATCATTACGTAAAATACATATGTAGAACAGCAAACTAAGCTATTCATGAAGATTTACACGTGAAAAATCACCTGAACTTACCTTACTTGTTAGCTGAGACTAACGGGGAGGCTGGAGAAACCCAATACACATTTTAGCGGTTTTTCGGCGTTAGGGAAGCGCTTACATATTTTCCTACTAAAGCGAATCATGACTGTGTTTGGAAGTCATACATCCTGGCGCAATGCAATTATAACCTTAAATCTTGACTGCGTTTGAGGAAATACATCCTGACTTGGCCAGGATTGACGCTTGAATAAATCGTGACTGCGTTTGGAAGTCATACATCCTGGCGCAAGGTTATCCTGACTAGGCAAGGATTGACGCTTGAAGAAATCTTGGCTGCGTTTGAGGAAATACATCCTGACTTGGCCAGGATTGACGCATGAAGAAATCTTGGCTGCGTTTGGAAATAATATATCCTGGCGCAATGCAATCCTGGCCGACCAAGATAGGTTGGCCATATGTTGTCAATCCTGACTTGGTCAACATTGAAACATGATCCGGTCAAGATAGGATGACCGTGTTATCTTGACTTGGCCAGGATAAAATGTTCATGTTATCAATTTTGACTTGGCCATGTTATTAATCCTGACTTGTTCAACATTGAATCATGACCCGGCCAAGATATGATGATTACTGGCCATGTTATCAATCCTGACTTGGTCATGTTATCAATGATGGCCGGCCAAGATAGGATGGCCATGTTATCAATCCTGACTTGACCAAGATAGCATGACCATGTTATAAATCTTGACTTGGCGAAGATATGTTGGTCATGTTATCAATCCTGAATTGGTCAAGATGATAAAAATCATGGCTTGGTTATATTTGAAATCTTACCATGGTCATGATTGCCATCCTGACTGGCCAGGATTGATTTACAATGAAACATATAGAACATGACATGGGGGCCCCCTATGGCTTTCCATACATTTTCATCAGTTCTCCCTTTTTGCCTATTTATTTTGTGTATAAAGTAAGGAATCTACCCAGTCAACCCTGCTCCAAACCGAATGAGATTAAAAAAAAATAGTATCAAAATATATCTCATAATCTTTTTAACCAATGAACATTTTGATATATTCGAACAACCATAAAAAAAGTTGTGAGACCAAAAAAATGTGAACGTAAGAATGAAAGAGGAACAAACAGGCAGACGGACATTTAGAGTTACGACTAAAGGTTACCCGTAATTTTGCGTGAGGCCCTCATAAAATTCAAATTAGTACCAAAATATTTTTTCTCTAACATGTGGCAATTGAATACCATGATACATTTCTTTTATGTAGGGTTGTTTATTCGTACACTCATTTACCCTTAGAATCCCCATCTTTCCAAAAAAATGGTTGATCCGAAGAAATATCTTATACAATTAATTGAAATAAAGATACTTTAAATTTCCTTTACTTTATCCCATGGGGTGTTTTCCTGATGTGCCCTGAATTACCCTTATTTCAGAGATGGTCACTGTCATCCTGTATTTTCCGATTCAGGGATGGGAAGCTGATTGCAATTATCAGTCAACATGATCCATTGTGGAATATGATCCCGGTGTATTTTCATAGTTTTTAATAGTTTGTGTGGTGACTGAATATCATACAGTTTAAAAGTACAGGAGCATGTATAAATGCTAATGATCAAAATCCTTCCTCTTAAAATTCAAAAGTAATAAGTTAAATTAAACTGCCCGCGGTATTCTTTGCATAGTAAGTCAAAGGTCACGTGGATTGTAATGATTGGATTTTTTATAATATCTTATGACATATATTGCACATGCTAAATAGCATAGACTTACCTCTTTCATGTCAAATATGCTATATTTCAACACTATAAACTATTTTGAAAAGTAGGTCAAAGGTCAAGGGTCACAAGGTCAGGAACCATGGTAATTTACAAAAGCCATAATGCCAGGCAATACATGCACAAAATGTCAAATTCATACCTCTTACAATTCTCGAGATACAAGGTGTGACAGACGGACAGACAGACAGACGCCGGATTAAGTGATCCCTAAGTGCCGCTCAGCTCTGCAGGTGACACAAAAATGATACTTAATATTTTAATTTAGATAATAGGTACTCGAATAAAACCAGGTTTTAAGCTGAAATCATGTTATTTTAGGCATACCACACCTTATCTATGCAAATTTATGCATGTAATATTTTACGATGTATATATGCAAATCTTGAACAACCCCTTTATTAACGATTCAACTCTCATTAGAATTGGCTTGTAAACACCAGGGTATCTTATACGTTATCAATGATAACAAAACCGCCGATAGCAATTATGAAAAAAAGACGTAGCTTTTTATTGGGTCTTTGTTTGATGGAGTAGCCTCTTTGAGGTCCTAAGGCATAACGGCTCACCGTTGTTCATGACATAGTCGTTTTCTTGTTCTTTCGCTATAGGATAAAACATCAATTACATGTATATGTCATTAAAAGCTCAAACGTAGAAGCCTGTATTTTTTTCTGGTCATACCAAAGATATACATGTATATGTATACTGTCTCTTTAACGTTGCTATTAAACATATTTGCTGGATTACAAAACAAAATTTGATCGGAGCAAGTATGACGTATATTCCTGGGATACATCTTTTTTCATGGCCTCTGCATTTCCACTTTTATTTCTGCGATGTTTTAAACCGTGTTGTCCTCTTTTAAACTCGGGTGGGTTGAGTGCCGAACATACTGTATTTTTTCTATACCAGGAGTGTCCGCTTCCCTGTCTATGGTCCCTGACTCAGTTTCTTACGCATTCAGATTTTCGTTGCGTTTCTTCTATGATCAACTTCTGTTTTGGATTCGGAAAATTCTTCTGTGTTCAAGACGCTTCTTTCTTCAAAATTTCGCTGACACTTTATGACAGCGACTTGACGGTCTCCATTGAATGGAGTTGGAAGACATCGAATTCCTCAATTTTGCCGCAATTTGATGGTTTCTTATCCAATGATTCTGCGGGACTCCGTGTGTATCCAAGCTTTTCCAATGTGTGTTGTCATTTTGATATGCTGTTCTGAAACGTTTTTAAAATGTACCAAAAGATATTACTGATTTTAATGATGGTAAGCACTCCTAAAACGAAAGCCAGTGCTACTAAGTGAACACAATTAGAGTAACTCTTCACTCTTTGAAATAAAAAACTTAAATCACATGTACATAAAAAAAAATTAAAGGAATATAAATCAGAGATCTGATTTAAACCTTTATCACATGTAACAGCAAATTTTTTTTTTCTGTATCATCGTATTAAAATATTAAATATCTTATGCCTGCATGCCATATGTAAATTACTCAATTCTTTTGCTTTATTTAAGGAGCGCCTAAACTTTTTTTTTTATTTGTTTTTATTTTCTTTTCTCACTTTTCTGTTTGTTTTTTTTATTTGTCTTTTTTTGTCTATTTTATGGCATTTATAAGAAATAATTATATAAGTGGAACTTTCAGCTTAATACGTTTCTTCTTAAGAAAAATTTATTTTCTCTGATAATATATACTCTGATACTATAATAAGTCTAATGAACTCTTGTTTCTTTGAAACTTTTAATTATTCTTTGAAAAAGTCAAAGGAAAGTTTACTTTTTGGATTCTTAGACATCAGAATACAGGATTGGATCTGATCTGTGATTATACATATTGCAAATCATAGGTTTTTTTAAAACGTCACTTTTTACGGAAGAAAATACTGCTAAAACGACCAATTTTTCCCTTAAACTTCAGTATCCAAACAAAAGAATTGACACGGTTAATATAACTTATATACTAATTCACAAAAGGGTCAGTCTAGTATTCCACCATATCTCAAGCTTAAGTCCACACCTTGTATTTCTTCCAAACTTTTTAATTACAAGGAAACTCTACAGGACCTAAATATCGAACATCTGAAACTTAATCTTCCAACGTGTACATATTCTTTAATCTATTACCCTGCTGAACACGTTATTACTGGCGACGTAAATATACTTAATAATGGGGACCTTAAATCACTTCTTTTTTAAGGATAAAATATATTGGGGAACCTCTGTCTTTCCACTGACGTCATAATTCCATACATATCATATTCTGTGAAAGATTAAGCCAGGAAATGGGCCAAAAATAAAAAAGAAGATTTTGTTACTTTGTCAGAATTGATTAAAAAGAATCACATGAATGCTAAAACTTGCAAGACGCAATTTAGGGACATTTCAAAACCATCTATTATTCTGTGTTCAATAATTCAGAAGTAAACAAAGAATTAGATAGATTACACGATCAGTTTGTACTGTGTTACAACGCACTTTGAAAAATTACGCACTTTGAAATTTTTTTTCAAAGTGCCTTAAATTTGGGACCAAGTAAACGCACTTTGAAAAAAAAATATTTCTTTTTAAAGTGTGTTAATATCGTCCATATTAACGCAATATATGTCAATTTTAAATATTTTTTTATATTTCCATCAAACAAAATGAATTTGAATTGCCTCATACTTCATAAAAATGTTTACAAACAAAGATACAGTACCAACCAGACCCAACCTGACACCTAAGCAGTCCCAGAAAGCAGTCCCCGGGGCTGCTGTGGGACTGCTCTGGGACCGCTGTGGGACTGCTCTGGGACTGCTGTGGGACTGCTCTGGGACTGCTCTAGAAAGCAGACCCAGCAGTCCCAGCAGTCCCTGGGACTGCTTTCTGGGACTGCTTTGTTCACTCATGCATGAAAAAGGTTCTGAGTGACATGATAGCTCCGCCCCTTGTGTATTCTGAATTTGCAGGCTCCCTGTTGTTGTTTTGTTTACTTTCAGCGGAGAACTTAATATAAAGAATTAAAAAAAAAACAAGGATTTTTTACAACCTTTTAATAAGTAGAGATAGATATACATGTAATTACTAAATGTCTTCAGGGGCTGTAAATTTACACAATTGTAGTCTAGAATTAATTTTAAAAAATGAAAGTAGTTAAAAGGGATGTCCTTATCCTTTAAATTAAACTTTGATACAGGTGTTTGAAAAAAAAATATATCTAGGCCTATTTAATTAATTAATGCTAATAAATACTTCAATACAGGTGTTTGATAAAAAATATCGAGGCCTATTTAATTAATTAATGCTGTCAAGTTACGGAATGTACTCAAAGTTTGCATTAGCACTATTTAAAAACAAACAAAAAAAACAAAAAAACTTGTCATTACAATAAGACATTCAGAGGGACGTACTGTACTGGATTTTTTTTTAAATTGAAAAAGCTAAAACCATATGCATGTTGAAAAAGAGCATTCCATGCTATTTTTTACCGCCCTCAAATAAAACCTAATAATTTATTAAATGACCATGAAATAAAATTATTCTACCATTCTTCAGTCATTTAAAAAATTATATTTGTGAACAATTATTGGGGGATTTATTTATGAATTTGTTTTTGATTTATAAACAAGTAATTAAAAGAGTAAATTTATAAACATTTTAAAATATTGGGAATTGTGACTTATTACTTATTTGTTTTGTTTGTGTTTTCCTGGCCGATTAATAAAAAGCAATACAAATGTATAAAATGGTGTCAACACCTGAAGTTTCAATCGCCTCCGGGCATGATTAGCAGAAAGTCAATGCATGTTATTTGGGTATCAGTGTTACGCATCACTGAACATGCTGGTCAACAATGACACTAATTTCAATCTATGTACTGCAAAAAATCTTCGTTTCAATAAATGTGTATAAAATTATTTCGGGATTAATCAATTTTGAACATAATCTGAGGGTTCCATTCGCCTGATTTACAGATGTACTCTCAAACGTTTATGTAATAAAAGTATTATTGTTTTCTGTTACATAGATAATTTAACGATAATTAGATTGGCAAGTCAGTGAAAATAATCATGACTGAAATATAATACACAAAGAATTTTTCAAAAGCTCCAGTACTTAAGAAAACTGCATTCAGAGTATAGTATGGAAATCGGCCTTGCTTTATAATTATAAGGCCTGTTTAAAGCTAGTTTTGATAGAAAATAAGTAACTCAAGCTTAATTATCTATAAAAAATAAAAATAAAAAATAAATAAATATGGAAACCAATATCAATCACAATAATTTAGAAAATGATTTATTTTGGTGAAAAATTAATATACCACAAAACTGTATTTAAATATTTATGTTATTTATAGGTGTGAACGTCTTCTTTGTTCAATATTTATTATTTGTTTCTATACGCGTAGTGTGATTTTCTTTACAGTTAAAAAATGACTGTTGCATGAGAATTGATACTGCTCAGAAAGAAATGGATCATCAATTTCAACTGCCTTTTATAGTTACATTGTTTATTGGTAATCTCATTTCTGAGTAAGCTCCGCCCATTAAATTAATTATTCCCGCCCACTGGGGCTGCTTTCTGGGACTGCTGGGACTGCTTTCTGGGACCGCTGGGACTGCTGGGACTGCTCTGGGACCGCTGTGGGACTGCTCTGGGACCGCTGTGGGACTGCTCTGGGACCGCTGTGGGACTGCTCTGGGACTGCTTTGTGTCAGGTTGGGTCTGGTTGGTACTGTGTATAGTCGGTTCCAGTAAATGTTCTACCAAGACTATTTCTTTACTCCTGACTAAAATATTAACAGGAATGATGGAGAACTTCTGGAGTACTGCACAACAGTATATTAAAGAAGTGACGTAAATCAAATGTGTATACTTAAAAACTCTTTTAGAAAAGTTGAAATTATCAGATTTCACCAAAATCAATAACACAATACGTACGACTTTTTTAACACTTTATAAAACCTTTCCCCGAGATAATTTAAGTCCAGGCTTTTTGACATAATTGACAGCCGCTTTTTCATCAGAAATGATACTTGTAAATATACATATGTTGTCATTGGTCATTTGCAAAATATTTTTGTTAAGAAACACTCTGAAACACAAGTACTCTGAAGTTGATATTAAAAAAAATGCTCAAATTTCTGATTGACAATATCTATGTGCTTTTTGGAGCCCAGGTCTTTGAACAATCTGCCGGAATTTCCAGGTACTAATTGTCCCCCGTAATTAGCAGACGTATTTTTTTTTAAATTACTTTCATTCATATGTCGACTCGACATATCCCAGTGAGCTTGAAATAAAAGATACCACAGAATCTAACACATCTCTTCAATATTTGGATATTTTACTAGAAAAATATGTTATTGGTATTCTACCAACTTTACGATAAACCTGATGCCTTCCATATTTCAATCGTCAAATTCCCTTACGTATGTAGTAATTTACTTGCATTTACTGCTATGTGCAGTAAGTGCCAGTTATCGAAGAAGAATAGCCTAAGCGAGATAACTCTCCTGGCTTCAACCAAATTTCCCAAATATCCCCAGGTCATTAAATGCGCTTGCGCGCACATCCTTTCCGCTTCATCAATTTTGAACAGAGAACATCGCCAAGAAATTAGCTTCAAGCCCTATCTCAATCAAGAGGATTATTGTATTGTATAAGTATCGCTCCTCAGGACATCGGTATGTATTAAACACCCGGCGAGGCATTGGAAGCGAATTGGGCGTTTCCTTCGCCTCAGCATCTTCAGATGCCAGCGGATTTAGCTGGCTCAATTCAAGATCACCATCTATTAATGGCGCCATTTCAACTATAACAAAGAAATCGGTTTGAACTTTTTTTGTTTTTTCCTGCTCAGTTTACGATAATATTGGCACATAATCAGTCACAGACTCAAGCAACTAATTTAAAACAATAATAATAAAAATTTAAAAAAAATTTTTAAAAAAAACGTACAATGGTAAACACGAGATTACACAGTCGTTTGTTTTGCAGAAAAATGCTCCGTACAAAAAGAGTCTCCAAATCACCATACGCTAGACCCGGACGCGCCCAAGCTGCCGCCAAAAAGGCGAAAATCTCTAATACTACGACGAGACGGACCCAGGTCACACCCGCACCCACAGTACCAGTCATATCAACTCAGCATGACATCCAGGAAAACCACACTCCCCAAACTCTAGTGTTGACAGCGCCAGCTCCATCGGCCCAAACGTCAGCGTTGACAGCACCAGCTCTATCAACCCAAACTCCAGAGATGACAGCACCAGCTACATCAATAATGGCAGCATCAGACCCCTCAGTCTTCTCTGCAGGTACATCAGCATCATGTACTAATATCAATTTTGATGCAAATACACCAAATGCTTTAAAGAACGTTTCAGACGCTTTGGGCGTGCATGTCTCGGATAGCTTGAGGCAAAATATCTTTGATAATGCATTCATTCACCTGCACAAATTGCTCTCCCTCAAACCAAATGACGAGCCCCAGCAACAGCTGGTATTTGTTAATGGTGAACTAATCTTGAAACCCAAACATAAGGAAATCAAAATAACATCAATAGAAACATGGACAAACGCATTCCTAATATTTACCAGCATATACCTAACTAAGTTCCCAGAACACATTCAGTCAATACTTAAATACATTAACATTATACGCACTGCTGCACAGCGATCAACAAACTTAAACTGGCTCAATTACGACGTACAGTTCAGGTTAAAGCGATTTAGAAACCACACACTGGACTGGGGGTCTGTCGATGCAGAATTGTGGCTTTTGTATGTGACCCATGGCCAAACCACCCTATCCCAGCAAGCACCTAATCATACATCTAAATCACCCAAATGCTTTTACTTCAATTACAAAGGTACATGCGGCAGACCATACTGCACTTATCAACATGCATGCATAAAATGCTCCAATAGTCACCCACTCATAAACTGCCGCTGGCACAACAATCAGCCGTTTCGCACAGAGAGCTCTCGACTGTCCCAAGCAGAACAAACCCGCCAGCCCCCAAGCAGATTTCAGGGTAGAGGGCTCCCTCCAAACCACCCAAGGCCTCTGGGACTTGGCTCCAACACCAGTCAACGTTAACATCTTAAAATCAATGCTTAAAAGTTACCCATTACAACACATAGCTCATGAATTGATCAATGGTTTTCAAGCTGGTTTCAACATTCACTATTCGGGTATTCGGGAATTTCAAAAATCTAAAAACATGAAATCCGCGCAGACAAATCCACATCAGCTTCAAGAAAAAATCGATCAAGAGGTAAAATTAGGCAGAATAGCTGGGCCCTTCAAAATATCCCCATGTCAAATATCAAGTGCAGCCCAATAGGTATTGTTCCCAAAAAGCAGGGGGGTTGGCGTATGATTTGTAACTTATCTGCACCTGGGAGAAATAGCGTTAATGATTTTATTGACCCAGATCTATGCACTGTTCATTATACA
Organism: Saccostrea echinata; assembly: GCF_033153115.1. Taxonomy (NCBI): domain Eukaryota; kingdom Metazoa; phylum Mollusca; class Bivalvia; order Ostreida; family Ostreidae; genus Saccostrea; species Saccostrea echinata. The sequence continues at coordinate 669,543 of NW_026889793.1, forward strand.
TCATTTGACTCGACAGTAAGAATGATAAAAGAACTGGGCCAGGGTGCCCTACTTGGCAAAAAAGACATTTCTAGTGCATTCAGACTCCTTCCTATTCGCCCAGAAGACTTTTCCCTGCTTGGCTTTCATTTTAAAAATTATTATTTCGATAAATGCCTCCCATTTGGATGTTCTATAGCTTGTGCCACATTTGAAAAATTTGCAACAGCCCTTCATTGGATCGTACAAGATCGAGCCAAAATTGACACATTAGTCCACTACCTTGATGATTTCCTTTTTGCAGGCCCTGCAAACACCCTTGTGTGCAAAAACCTCATGCAAACGTTTGACATAATTTGCGAAACTCTCGGCGTTCCTTTGTCAGAGGAAAAAACCGAAGGTCCTACAACATGTCTAACGTTTCTAGGGTTAGGGATCAATACCAGCAACCAAACCATCTTTGTCCCTAAAGATAAACTTGACGCCCTTAAAGCCCAACTTCAAAATGTTGCCTCGCGTCGCAAAATTACACTTAAAGAAATGCAATCATTAGTCGGATCCCTGGCATTTATTTTCAAAGCAATACCTGCTGGGAGAGCCTTTTGTAGACGATTCTATGATAGCCTATCACAGGGACACAAAAAACATCATTATATCACTATATCAAGGGCACTTCGTGAAGATGTAGCTATATGGCTCGAGTTTTTGTCTGACTTTAATGGCACTACTGTATTCCCAGATATGCGTTGGTCAGATAAGGACACTATCCACATATCCTCTGACAGCTCCGGCTCACTCGGATGTGGGGTCATATTTGGTTCACAATGGTCCTACCTACAGTGGCCCTCAGAATGGTCACATCATGATTGTAGAGATCTGACCTTTCTGGAGTTAGTCCCAGTCGCTCTTGCAATTTACATATGGGGCCACAAACTCGAGGGCAGAAAAATAATTTTGCATATCGATAGCATGGCAGTTGTAGAGATAATCAACCAAAAAACATCAAAGTCACCAAGAGTTATGTCCCTTCTCAGACCCTTTCTTTACAAAATATTAAAATACAATATCCAAGTGCGCTGCGAACACATACCAGGTCATTCCAATTCTATTGCTGATGCCATATCTCGTTTTCAGTGGCTAAAGTTCAGGAAGCTGGCCCCCCACACAGACTACTATCCCTGCCAAGTTCCTCCGGAATTCTGGAACCATTTGAGCAGGAAGTAGAACAGCTACTCAGAGCATCAGTCTCCCATAACACTCAAGAAATATACCAGAAAGGTCTCGACTCTTTTTCACAATTTAGAAAACTTTTTAACTTGAAGGAATTGTGGCCCCCTCCCGTAGACCAATTAATAAACTTTATCGCTTACCTATCATCAAAGGGGACAACATACACTACAGCCAAAACGTACCTAGCAGGCTTAAGCTTCACCATAAAACTAGGTAACTTCCCAGACCCATGTCAATTTTTCATAGTCAAGAAAATGCTCCATGGCTTTAAACAACTCAAACATAGAAAAGATTCAAGAAGCCCGATAACATTTCCCCTATTAGTTAAGATAATAGATTCGTTGCAACACGTATGCCGAAATTATTACGAGAAATTACTCTTCTCCTCTGCTTATGGCCTTGCATTCTTCGCTTTACTTAGAGTCGGGGAGATAACTTCCACTAAGGCAAACCCCACCAGTTCCCCATTGTCAATACAAAACGTATCCATATCACAATCATCCATACTGATCACATTAGGGAAAACCAAAACAGATCAGCATGGCAAGGGCACAACAATGCAAATTAATAGCACAAAGCAAAATCAGGTCCTATTTCACAACATACAAGCTTACATGACCCATAGACCATCACAAACTCAAACATCTCAGTTTTTATGTCACATGGATGGCTCGCCCATGACATACTATCAATTCAATCAAGTACTAAAGAAAGCTCTATCATTCCTCAAGCTTGACACATCAACATTAAAATCCCATTCATTTCGCATAGGGGCGGCAACTTCATTGTATATGCAAGGTACTCCAGAGCAAGAAATTAAAACAATGGGTAGATGGAAATGCAATGCTTTCAAGTCTTATGTTCGCCCGAATACTGTAGTCCTGTAAATAGTCAGTCTTACTAACTGTAAGCTAAGTTTGCAGGGACTTGCTGCAAGGTACGGATCGTCGGATCTTCCATTATCAGACGAGCCGAAGATTACTGCATACGTTCAACAATTGGCAAAAACTTGTCTCTGGAGCACTTAAAGATAGATGTTACCTGGTCTGGATCTGGGGGACTAAAATGGGAGCAACTTGATCAGCAAATTGCCAGATTGATAAATCGCCATAACGATATCATGCCTCAAATGCTAATAGTTCACTGTGGTGGTAACAGTATTGGCTTTCAGCCCCTTAAAAAACTACAACTAGCCATGAAGGCATTATTAGCCTCCCTTCATAAAAAATTACCAAACACACTTATAGTATGGTCAAATATACTCCCTCGCAAATACTGGCGTTACATGATTTCCAGCGAAGCTGCAGAGGAATCTAGAAAAAGAATAAATAATTCTATTGGCTGCTTTGTTGTTCAGAAGTCAAATGGGGCCCTCATACGTCATCCTGATATTAAAATAGATCAGCCCAAATTATTCCTCGATTGCGTACATCTATCAGATCTTGGGAATTCTATTTTCACAACTACAATTCAAACGGCATTGTCCAAGTTTCTCACTTCAAGTCAAAAAGTTTTCCCCATCCTCCCTTAACGCAGTATCTGTTCATGGCTTGCAAATGGCCCCATTATACCATCCCAATACCCCCCCCCCCCCAAATTTCTGATAGTAGACACATGTGCATTGCATTCCTCATTTTCCCCAACAACAACTCCCCTCCCCATTTTTCCCCTCAGTTCATGCTTAATGATATATTGGTATGTTGTATTGAATTGTTTTGCCAAATTACACATTGTTGTTACCCTGTATATTGCATTGAATTGTTTTGCTAATTATTGTGTTGCATTAGACATGATGTCTTGTTTGCCAAATTTTCCGCCACTTGTTGGTGGATGGATTGCTGTCTCGAAATTCGCGTACAGCAATCCACTTGGCAGAATTTTGCAACAAGCCATCGCTGGCAACTTCTGTTTACCCTCCAGGGTTGTCAGCACCATATGGCTCCTCATTTCTGCAAACTGTATGCGCCAAATGCCAGATTGAGGATCGGCGCTTACTCATTGACACTTGCTATAATACTTGATTATTGTCCATTGTTTTGATACCATTGTTTTATTATGTAATTACCTTATAATGTTAAACAAGAATAAAGCCATGACAGATACTGCCATTCTGAATTGCTTATTCTTTCGAGATAATTGCATTTACTGCTATGTGCAGTAAGTGCCAGTTATCGAAGAAGAATAGCCTAAGCGCGATAACTCTCCTGGCTTCAACCAAATTTCCCAAATATCCCCAGGTCATTAAATGCGCTTGCGCGCACATCCTTTCCGCTTCATCAATTTTGAACACCCACCCACCCCCACCATCTTAGTTGTTATATTAGGCTACATCAACATTACATAGATCCCCACCTATCATTTAACACATTTAGATACATATACATCACATTAGTCGGATAAGTTTTATACATGTAAATACATATAGTAGTATTTTTTTTTCTGTGTTTCTGCTGTTATCATTTTATGATTCCAGTGCCACATCGACCATTGTCATGGCTTTAGTGACCCTTCCAGCCTGCAATCCATGCCTGCGCACTGCAGAATTTTGCAACAAGCCATCGCTGGCAACTTCTGTTTACCCTCCAGGGTTGTCAGCACCATATGGCTCCTTATTTCTGCAAACTGTATGCGCCAAATGCCAGATTGAGGATCGGCGCTTACTCATTGACACTTGCTATAATACTTGATTATTGTCCATTGTTTTGTTACCGTTGTTTTATTATGTAATTACCTTATAATGTTAAACAAGAATAAAGCCATGACAGATACTGCCATTCTGAATTGCTTATTCTTTCGAGATAATTATATTTTTCGTTATTTTCCTATTGACAAGGAGCACACTGCGGTGTGATCTGTCGGCAGGGGATACTCACTCCTCCATGGCACCTGATCCAACCCCTGATGTTTAAGAGGTCAGTGTTTGCTATTCTTCTGATTTGTATTATTTGACTGGAATTATGTGCTTGAATTCCGTTCGTTATCTCCATAATTCATGTACGGAAATAGCTAACAATCAAAGAATTAGCAACTATACGTTAAATCTCAATTTAACCAAAAATAAATTTGATAGGTCCTTTTTTGTAATGAATTGTTATTTTTTTTTTAATTGATTGATTGTCTATTGTATCGAGAATTTCTCACTCATACAGAGAAGTCACCATATACCGGTAAAGGGCTTCAAATTAGGAACCATATAACAAATTATAAATTATGATTGTAGGCAAAACGACAATTATTTTGATACCCATTATGATATAAAAAGAATTAAAACTGAAGACGACATGTAAAAAAAATGTCATGAACTTAAATGTTATGTAAAGATTGTCAATTATTCAGCACACAAAAAACCGTAAGTATCCGCAACATATTTATAAGAACTAAAATCTGTTTTTTCCCATCTTTTTCTTTCGAGGATTTATTCCTTTTTAATAATAAAATTGTGTTATATCTGACAGGTTGAATTTCAATCTTTTCCTGCTTATAAAACTGCAAATAACAGAGCGAGGATAGAAAAAGTTGTTTCAAACCAAACTCCACGGTTAAGAGATATTAATGTAATATAAAAGCTTTATTTTAAATATAAATATAATTATTAATAATATTTTTTAATAAATATAAACATAAAAAAAATACATACACCAGTCCAAACAAATTCTGTTAAAAATAAAGGCTTTATATTTCCTTCATAATTCAATAACCCCAATAGCTCAGTGGTTAAAGCGTTCACCTTACAATCCGAAGGTCGTGGGATCGAATCCTGTCGGGAGAGTTTCTTTTCTTTCTTTTTTTTTCTTTTTTTTAAACTTTTCTTTCTTTTACATCATTTTTGCCAAATTAACAAATGTGTAAACTTAACATTTTTTATTTGCGAGATGAAATCATTATAAAAATAATATTTTACCCATAAAACCATCTTTATCGACTGCGTAATGGTGACGTTATGTGGCTTGAAGGTGGTGTAATGGTAGCTTAATGGAGTTTGGACATTAAGCACTTATAAGTTTGGCTTATAGTGGCTTAATGGTGACTTAAATACTGTCAAGAAGCTACCATTAAGCACCTATAAGCCACCATTAAGCTACCTTTAAGCACCCATTAAGGACTTTGAAATGGCTTAATGGTAACTTAATAGTTGTGTATTTATTACTCAAAGATAGCTTAAAAGTGCTTAATGGTGTCTTAAAGACAATCATGAAGCCATCATTAACGACCTATAATCCACCACAAAGCCAAGCTAAAAGGAAGTGTTTCATCTTGTTATAGCTTCATATATTAAAAAATCATATTCAATTTGTGAATTAAGCACTTAAGGTAAAGTTCTCATTGTTGAAATTTATTAAATTATGATACACAAAACTTTTCTGAGAAAAAAAATCTCGGAAAAAAATATTCTTTTATTAAAAAATAAAGTGGTATTCGCGGGATTCGGACTCTAGAAATAAAAATCCGGAGTATCATATTGCTATGAAACTAACACGCTAACCACTAAGCTACACAGCTCCTGATGAATAGTGGCATTTAAATCATGTTTGTGAATAATGGACTTCAAGTACTCGGAAAGATGCGAATGCTTTGTCATAAAAGTGTACTTTTGAGGTATAGTGAGTCTTTGCTCGATATTTTTGTCAACCAAAAAATGTATATTTTTATGCAAACTTTTAGAATTAACTTTCAAACAATGGAGCAAAGACCCACTCATATCAAAAATTTTTGTTGAAGTATGAGAAAATGATCCTTTTTGTCCTTTTTAGTGTGTGTATCTATTTCATAAGCAAATAATTTCAGTCTTTGTGAGATTGTTGTAAATTGTAGAGATTTTACATAAAGTATACTTTAATGTAAGATGAATATCAAAGAAAATTTTGATATAATTGAGATTTCATTTTTCACTTCATGTTTGTAGACCTATAGGCACTTCACCCGCCTTGTGAACCCATCTTCTTTAATATTTACAAAGGGGGCCGCCCGGATTATTCTAGATGTAAGTCTAGATTCTTCTTCTAATCTATCGTCTGAAAAATTTGCTGGTTGAGCTTATTGGTCTATACAAATAAAAATCATTATTATATAGTCTATTTATAGTCTCTATATAATCTATACAAATAACGCAAACAGTTCATAACACTACATATTCACTGGTTTTGAAGCCGTATTCACCGGAGGGTCGGTGCTCGTGCAGCTGCATTGTGACGTCACAATCAACACCTCAAACAACATTGTAAACAATGGTTGCAACGGCCGGAGCCAGCTGTGATTCTGAGAAGGAAAACCCTTAGCCAAGCCCAGCGCAGGGTTATTTTCTAAACATTACGATGTCTTACAAACAGCAAAAGAAAAACACGGAAGTTATAACTTGTAATCTGGACATTTTTTATTTTTCTACGACAGAAGTTCGTAAATGGAAGTGGTATCATCAGCAACATTCAATGTCTTATTTATTCAAATCCGGACTATATAATAAAGCTTCGCCTCGGTCCATATTGATATTTTTCTGGTGAATGACAAACCATATTCACCACCGAAAGAGTCCATTATTGTATATTATTCAAAATAATTAATGGTATAATTCCCGAATATCTTTGTTAGACACTTGAATTTCACTTTTCTTTTCTTATAATCTGCAATCTGAATAAAACTACGTTCTCTTTAAGCTTACCAATATTCTGTACAAATATATTCAAATTCTTTTTTCCGTGCTCATATGTACACATATGAAACAAACTACCACATCACATAAACCTGTCTCAGTCTCTAGAAACTTTAAAATGTTAGGCAAAAAATTGCATTGTCGTACAACTACTTGAGGAGATACTTCATTCATTTTATCCAAATTCTATTTCCAATTTATAGTACTAGTAATTATGATTTTTTGTTTTCATATGTAAATGTAATCTGACAAAGACAAGCTCTCTATTCACACTACTAAGACTATAATTAAAAGGCCTGCAACGTGCTTACTTGTATATTACGAGATAAAATTCCGCGCATGCGCGGGAAATTTAATTTCTACCACTGCTGACGGAACAATTCCAATCAGGCATATTTGATAATTTCTGCTGAGAGATTAATTACACTCAGGAAGAATTTTTTTTTCAAAATCCAGCAGTTTATGTAGATGCAGAAGTATGTACTTATATATGTCGTCCCCTTTTTTACGCTCTGGTAAGAATAAAAATATACCCATTTCATAAATTGCCTTTTCTCTTTCCATTTCAGCAACATTATTTTTGATAACTGTTGCATATACATATTATACTAGGGGTGCTCTTATTCCGCTTTCAGTAAGATAAAAGCTAAGACAAGCACAATTTATTGATAAATTAATCAGCATTTTTAGGAGGTAAAATCAGCTTTTCGTGCCTTATGTGATGGCATTTATGTATGTACATGTACATAAGTATAAGTGCCATATGTATGTTTAATACAATCGACAGATACTGTATTTAAAGAAGAAAAAATGAAATGCATTATTAAAGCACAATTTTAAAAAGTTTAAGTGAAATGTGAAAACTTAGAACTCACCACTTTTATTTCACATATTTGAACAGTACAAATTCAAAATGTTTTGGCTGACTAATACCGAACTAAGATGTGAGCTGCAGAATAAGGAGTAAAGTTTTACTCAAATGCGTTTATGTATTAACGCCTGCATGAACTGTAAAACTTCATATTGTCATTTTAGCATCATGCCTAGACAATGTAACAGAATACAGTTAGAATCCAAGCAAGATCATAAACTCTAATTATTTTATTAACTTAACATAAACGTCAACAATAGAATTTAAAGTGATCGTATAAATTTTTAACATTTCAAAGAAAAAATAATTGTTTACATAGAAAATTGAATTTAAAGGCTGCTCAATAAATTAAAAAGTTATTCTTTTAGCAAAACTTATCTGAAGACGGCATAGACCACTTCAGGCGAGGAATGTCGGGAGAATGGAGACAAACTCCAGATTAAGAGTCTCCTAGTCTCTCACTTTGCGGTATTTTGGTTTCTACCGGTTCCCCCTTTTATACGAAAAATGCTGGTCCCATATTTAGGTTTCTTGTCCGAGGTAAACAAACTTTCTTGATTCATGTACGTAACATTAAAAGAAAGTTAAATATTCTGTTGATTGAGCGTCTTATCCAGAAAAAATGTATATGTTTGTCCTTTTCTTTGATAAAGCAGGAAATCTAATATGTCCAAATAAGTGCTTGTACTTACTTAAAGTACAATTTAATTAGCAATTCACTTCTTATAATTGATGTTCATTGTTCTCCATCCAGAATAAAGAATTTGTTTATCTGTTTTATCAAGTTTCCTTAGGTATGGAAGGAAATTGTTCATTCATTTTAAGATGAATGTTTATATTCTTCTACATGGAATTACATGTATATAAAAAACTTATTTCACAATCTAGTCAAAGATATGACCTGCTACATCTATAAACACTTGTTTGTCTATCCATCTACATTAATTCAGAAGTGCACTAATGCAGATTCTTTCGGACAAGCATACGGATATTATGCCCTATTAACACTTGCTTGTCTATTTATTTATGATTCATAAATGTACTAATACACTACTACACTTAAGGTAGATATCAATTGTGTTACATCATCTTGTGAATTCAAGTTGTTATAAATGGCCATTGAAGCTATGTCTATTAACATTTTGACTAATTTATTTATATGTTAGAATGGTATTGCATGAATCGAGGGTTTTGCTCATGGTAGCTTCTATAATTTGTTGTTGACATTTTAGACCACTTCTGATGTCTTCCAACATAAATTGCAAAGTTAATGTATGTTAACATAGATCAATTAATTTATATCACGCCATTTGAAACACACTTGTTTTGTTTATAAGTCAGGGAAACAAACAAAGACGGAAGTGAAGCAATACCTGATAAGGGTGTCAAGAAAACACTGAGCTTCTTTGATTTTGGAGGACAGTGTGCGTACTACGCCTGTCACCAGATTTACCTGACCAGGAGAGCTTTTTATATAGTGGTGATTGATGCATCTAAAGACCTTGAACACCTGGTAGAGAAGGACGTTTGTGACCAGATGGACACCGTATTTGCAAACTGGAAGTACAAAGGTATGTATTTTTTTCGTAAAAAATCCTCAGAATCGATAGCTGGTTTTTTTGTTGTTTTTTTTTTTTATTAATTGATAATTATTTGCCTCTACATAATTTGATGTGATATTTATTACCCAATAAATTATTTGGCTTATGTTATTTAGGCTACATTTACATAAGGACCAATAATTATGATAAAAAGAAAATCTTAACCTTCATAATATTTTTGATAAATAATTATAGCTTACCCTTTTCTTTGATATTCTAAAATTGTAAGAGATGGCTTTGTTGACTTCCTTAAGACCTACAGAATTCATTTTTTTATCTTTTCAGATTACTTTCTATTTTGGATGAAATCAATCCACACTTACTGTTATGGGAATTCAAGAATTGACAGAGACAGTGATGTTATTATTATACTCGTAGCAACACACTGGGACAAACGTGTTTACAAGGTATACAGCTACCAGCAATTTGTTATTCCAAAATCACTTAAAAAGGGGATAAAAAAGTGCAATTTTTCTGTTTTGAAAAATATATATATATACTTAATTTTGTTACAATCTATTATCTTCTTCTTGTTTCAAATATATTTGTGAAGGTTTATGATAGATAAGCAAAAAATACATTACTGCAAATCTCGATCACTTGTCAGCGTTAATATAAAAACAAAAGAAATCTGATTATCGTATATCATGGTAATATACTGAAAGGAAAAAGAAACGCATGAGAACATAATATGCGAAATATTTAAGACTGTGTAGCTGAAAATTATGAAAACTGGTCAGAGCTGTATTTTGGCTACTGTGCACTTAAATCAGTGTTCAAAACTACTCAACCGTGAAATTATGACGTCACGTAGGTTAAAAAGCCAAAAATATGTGCATATTGATGATAACAGTTTTGTGATCACCTTTTGTAGTACCAACTGACTCATCCAAGGTATAGACATCGTTTTTACATATTTGCAGTCAGTATGAATTTCAATCATGGTATTGCTGACGGAAGTTTCATTGGCAGTATAAGTGAATAAAAAGGCAAAAACATAGTTGTTATCAGTTTGTTTTTAACTTTTCAACCAAAGACCATTTTTCAGTTGTCAGAGAGAAACTTGAAAGGTTTCAACCGTGACATTAACGTTGGCGCGTATCAACGTCACATCAAAATAGGGATTTTCTTCATGTGTTATTGCCAATGCATTACCACTGAAACCGCGATATTAATACAGTAGGCAATCATAATCGTAACATTCACCCTAAAACTGACAGAAAATCCATTGCTCTATTTTGGTCCGTGAGCTAGGCAACTTCACGTATGCGTCGTATGCCAGATTTTTTAGCATGTTCATCCCGGGAAAATGTAGCCAGTGTTTGTCAAGACTTTCTTAAAAACATTCACATTTACCAAATCAGCTGGATTCTGTAAATTTTATCCTTTTTTCCTCAATGGAAAATCTGTGGGATTAACTGGGCTGTAAGATTTGAAGGCTTTAGAATGTTCCAACTACTCTGGATCAACTTAAGGCTACCCTATCGGAAGAGTTGAATGATATCCCTATGAGAAAGATAAATGCACTGGTAAACTCCATGCACAGGGGAATCAAGGCTGTTACAGATGTGCAAGGAAGATGATAAGAATTTTTATTTTCACTTTTGGAGTCTACCGTCATATGAATTTCAAAAACTCATGAATTATCAGTCAAAATCACATGGGATTTTGGTAACTTGAATTAAATTAAAGATGAATTTAAATTATTGATAACAGCGTTGGAAAATACGTTCGAAATAAATGCTCGCGTTCACTTCAAAAAGAACAAGGTTCAATTAGGGCCTTTTTTGGCCCTGTGAATTTCTGAAAAACTGAAACTGCTTAGTTTTAGTTGACAATGCATTAAATTTCATTTATAGACCTTTGGCGATTTAGAATCTACCAAAAATGACGTAATTTTCTCACTAGTCAATGCATTATGACGTCATGAAATGTGTAATTTTCCTCATATCTGAACAATTTTACAAAAACAGCCAATTTTTAAAGCTATTTTTCGATATTTAATATAGAGCGCAATCTAAAATATGCAATTATTTACTGATAGAACCGTTTCTGAGGATTACAAAACATGTTTTATTTTTTTAGATCAAAGGGTGCGCTCATACTATTTTTCTTCTTTGAAAGTACTTATATATATATATATATATATATCTGTTTTTCTTAAAATTCAAGAACATTGCAATTCCATAAAGCTTTTCTTCAAAGATCTGGACTTTAAGGAAATGAAAGCACTAGGTCTCTACTTTATCTTGATGTTTGAAATGGAACATAAGGTGTTACTCAATAAATTGGTATATCTACAGGGCCATTTTATGCATAAAGTGAACCTATGCGTTTCTTTTTCCTCTCAGTATATAAATATAATAAAATATGGAAAGCACATCATGCTGTGATCTATTGTTTGGCGGGAAAATTTAAATCCACAGTAAAACTTCAAGAAAACAGCAGATGAAAATGTGCGTAAAACTTCAAAGGGCATACAGAAACTGATCTCTATTCAATTAAGGATGCCGGTTTATGGTATTTCTAGAAATGTAAAAGAGTTGCGCTAAAGATATGGATAAAGATATGCGGCAGGGCTCTAGTTGGCGACTAGTGTAGTCGCCATGACGCCTAAAATATGTGACTGGCACCTAAAATTTCTTTATAAGTCGCCAAACTGGCGACCATTTTAGATTGACTAGGCGATCGTCAATTTCCAAAATTATAACATTTTCTTTTTTCAAAAGAAAGGAATAGATGTCTTGTATTTTCTTTGTTACGTTGTGTGTTTTTCTTAGTCAGCACGTGCGAAGAAAATTTTGCAACGCATTAGTGCTCACAGAGGTCAGGTAAACTAGATAAGACAAAAGCAGTCCCAGGTTATTGTTGGCATTAGAAATTCGGCAATTATAGAACGCAGTATTTGAGTATTTTTATGTTTCAAGAGAACCATTTGTTGGAAAAAGAAATAATCGATTAAAACTTTTTGAATATAAATATCACAGGTAGGTTAAGGCTTCCCGTAGAATATGACAGTGCACTCAGTGCCTTCACATCTCTAAACTACCGAAATATGACGTCAGGTCACTGCAAACTTGAGGTGTTATGACGGGGAGAGTGTCATGAACTTTACACTTTATTTCAAACTGCATGTAAAATGCTAGATAGCTATTGCAAAATTCACGGGTCGTTAAAGGTTTTTTAAGTCTTATATGTCCGAATATTTTAAAAATGCACCGGTTACCTACCCTTGATTGAAATTCATCATGTTCAAAATGCTTATGAAAAATATACTTTTGAAATGTACTCTGTTTTATATCCGTGGATGGAGGTAGAATTTATTTTGTGTGCATAAAAGAGTCTGGCGCAGGTGATTAAGGAGGATTAATCTGAGAATTTTTGTGGAAATCTGTAAGAAGAGGTTGTTCGCTAATTGAATCTTGCTTGGGAAAAATGTGCGTTGGCTTTGTTTTAATACAGATTACGATATTGTGTGGAAAATACCCTCAAATTTGTAGGTAAGTTGAATTTCTCAGGAAATATTTTGTACCCAAGTAATACTATGACTTTTCCCAAGCACATTTCGGATACACAAGGATACGATGAGTTTATTTATATAACAAAATGTTAATTATTATTGTGTTAATCAGCTGCGCCGAAGCGATTTATATGAAACACTTCAAAAAATTATAAATGATCGTCACGTGATCAACAAACTCATGTGATATCATAACAAATATGCTAATAGATAGCCGAGGAAACACCTTTATATAAATTGGAAGTACTAAGGTTCAATACTTATAAATTAAAACCAAAACCGACTTTGCAATGACATATTATGTTTTGAGCGCATTTTAAAGCGTCGGGAAGCCTTAACATAGCTGCGATATGTACCACCGTCTCAAACCACGGCCAAAATGTACGATCCTCTCCCTTCCTTGTCGATAGGAGAGAACTGTATCCGGACTCTGGACTGTGGCTTGAGATGATGGAGTTTTACCTGCATGCTAAGTTCAACCTTTTGGCATTTAACTGGCTATTTTTTTTCTTTACGATTGCAATGGGTCTGTATATTGGCTAATATCAGATCTAAAAGTTGGCGCCTAAAACAAATAAGTCTGGCGACTAAAAATTTGCAGTGGTTACTATTTTTTTCTGACTGGGAGCCAGCTGGCGTCTAAATTTTAGAGGTCGCTTAGAGGCCTGAATGCATCTTTGAAACACAAATTGAAAGCTTAATTTTTCAAAGATTCAGGTTGTGACTTTAGAAAAATCTTAACGTGATTTTATTTACGAATGTAATTTCATGCATTAAAACACTATACAGCAGAGTAATTGAATCTGTATATCATACCTTTTACTTTTAATTTCAATTTCAATACTTTTGTCTATAATTTCTCAAGTTTTAATGAAATGTTCCAGCATTTAGACTGAAATTTATTTTCGTCTCTTATACTGCAAAGTTAAAGAAAATTAACAATAGTATTCCAACTCTGTCTTCTTATCATTGCCCTTCTAGTTTAACAGCTGGGTAAAGTAATTAACATGTTAGTGTCTTTTTTCAAGAAGACGTGTGTAATTTGATTTGATACTAGCTATCATAACCACAGTAAGATTAAACAATTACAACAAAGTTACATTTATTTACGAGGGTCGTTCAATAAATAATGCAATAGGTCATCTAAAAGTAAGAAAAGTGCGTAATACATATTCTGAACATTTTCAATCCCTCAAAGCATTCCCTGTTATCCTTTACATATGTCTTAAGTCTTTGTACCCATGACCAGAAAACCTCAGCATACCCATCTTTAGGGATGACCAAAAGACACTGATGAGTATCACTTTCAATGACATATGTAATATTGCACAATCTTCCTTTGATTGTTTTCATGCATTTTTAGAATGAAAAGATCTCACAATGGCTGAGATGTAGCGAATATGGAGGATGACAAAACTCTGTAAACTATCTTTTCTTCTGCAATTCATTTATTTCTCTGTGCTTATTGGCAGCAGCGTTGCCAGGTGCAAGAAAATTACCCTGGAGGGGGCATTTGGACTTCCTTTGCAGGAAATCTGTTTATCTTTCCTCAGTGCAATTTGAACATAAAAGTTACCATTGATGGTCCTTTCTTTGGGTTTAACAACATGTTTTACTGAATCTCTTGAAAAAAAAATTGAAAACTAATAAAAAGTCCATGGAGCATTTATTTCTCTTTACAATAATAAGAACGATAGCTTTTTCTTTGATTCCACATTTTATTATTGATCTTCCTTTTTGGCTATCAAAAGTGAACCCATGTTTCGTCATCCATCACGCAATTTAACAAGTCTTCTATTATGTTAAAATATTTAATGCGAATTTTAAGGCAAGTTTAAGAAAATACGGCAAATATCTAATAGATATATTATTCTATTCGTTTCCGTTGTCATAATTCTATAAAATGTTACGACGATGAAATGCTTAGTGTTCTAGCAATGTTTTTGGATGTAAATCTGACATTTCAGATATCATGTTGCACATTGCGTCCATGATTTTTGGTGTCCCTACAAATTTCAATCGACCAATTTGACATTTATATTTTAACTCTCTTTTTTTTACTTTTGAATTTCTGAATCAATCTGATTTATGTAAAGAAGCACATTCTTCACATACGCTCTCATTATCATCTTCTTGGCAGAGATCATTTTAAACAGTTTTCAGCTCAGTATAGTGACCATGCATATTTTAAAAGTGAGTTTATTTGGGAAGAAAGTAGGAAAAATCATGGAGTTTTCTGTGGTTAGAAGCTCTTTAATTGAACGTTTCAAATGTGAAATAATAAAAATAAATAGGTATGCGTTTACTATGATATATTATTTGTTGCATTATTTATTGAACGACCCTCGTATGCTCACGGTCCAATGTATTTTTGCAGGACAAAGCTACCTTTCTCGATGGTCTGCAGACTGTATTGCCTGTAAATTCAGACCTTGTCCAGTACATCAGAGAAGATGCTTCTGCGCAGAATTTCCTATAGCCCCTATCAAGGACCTTGAAGAATTTCTTGTGCAGATAGCTGCGGAGGAAAAATGGAGTGAACAAATTCCCCATGAATGGGTGTTTTTTGATGAAAAGATTCAGAAAGAGAAGAATAAGCGTGTGTTGGAATTTGATATTATAGAAAAGGTTTTTATGCATCATGAAGATGAAAAACAAATTCTAAATCTGACAAAAGACATGTTAAGATACCATCATGATGCTGGGAAAATTCTTCATTTCAATGAAGAACATCTTAGCAAAACAGTGATAATTGATGTCCAGTGGTTTGTTAATGCCTTTAAATATATAATCACAGACAGGAATCATGTAAAGGGAATCGTTGCCTGTAGACAGGATTGGTAGGAATTTTACAAAACAGGAAATTTAAAAGACTCCCTTCTCAGTGACATATGGAAAGGGGAAGACGAAAGACTTTTGGGAACTAAAACTTCATCAAAGAATGCTAAACTTGCTGAAGATCCTCGTTTTCTACTGTACCACAAAGAAGAATTATTGTTGTACATGCAGAGATTGGGTTTGATTTCTAGTGAAGACCAGACACATTATGTTCCTTCTATGAATAAGAGGGACTTTGGAGAAACACAGAAAGAGATAATTAAGAGGTCCAATTCAAAGTCCTCTGTCCTTGTATACTTGTTCGACTTCTTGCCGTATTTCTTCTTTTATCGTATAGTCGTAGCATTGATGCAAATCGAAAATTGGAATGTTCTGGAAAGTGACGGCATCCGTAGTTTGTACAAAGACGCTGCCATGTTCAATCACAAGGGTCATAATATTGTCATCGCAGTAACTCCATCTACAATCCAGCTTCAAATATTTCAGCCCAACTCTCAAATGACAATGCTTCATGAAGTGACATTGTCTATTCGAAAAAGTGTTGAATCCATATTGCATAGTGTGACCAAATCTTTCCACAAATGTTTAGCATACCAAGTGGGATTTATTTGTTATGGAGAAGAAAATCAAATTCTAGGCAGAGAAGTTTCTTACAATTTTGTTGAGGAAAGCAAGGTGGGAAGTGGAAGCCAGATGACATGCCCTCGACATCAAGTGGAGGGTTTCCACACAATAAATCCTGATTATTTGCTTGAATTTTGGAAATGAACAATTATTTTCCAGTTTAAACGATCTAACAAATCCTGCGTATTTATTGTGATAACATTTACTCTTTAGAAAAAATTTCATGAACTTGTTTATAATGCTTTAATTGAAGTTGGTGCAATCATGTTTTTTTTTTTTCGTAAATAAATATGTTTTCGGGTTTCTCAAAAATTATTTAAATTTTGTTTGTATTATTTCGAATAAGTGGTTACTGAATCAAATAACTAATTAATTGTACATACATATTTGCGTTCAAAATCAATTCTAAGGAAGTACATATAAGTCCAGGAGGATGTAAACTATTTTTAGAATACTTTTTCATCCCTCAAATTCGAATTTTTATTTTATTGTTTTGTCTTGTAAAAGTCTGATGAACGACTTAATATATGTACATTGTGTTAAACCTATAAATCAGACTTTAACAAATGGAATGTAGTCTCATGTATTCCATTATTTAATGTGTTTTTTTAAGTTTTGTGTGTTATTGGTGTGTAAATCACACAGACTTGTCACGTAGGCATATTTATAAAGACCGCTAGCGCTTCATGAAAAATATGCCTGCATGCAAGTCTGTGTGATTTACGCACCAAAAATTCACACTTAACTTAAAAACATTCCTTATATTTACATTTTACATGTTATAAAGCACCAAAAATATACTCGGTGTTTGTATTTCTCACTGCCCTATACCGTTACATTTTTATTAACGTCTCTGTAGCCTCATTGTGACGTCACTTTAACTCGAGTTTCTCCGTATATATTTCTACGCACAATTATACGAAAATAGTATTCAAATCAATTTCACAGTTGGCTTAGTAGAAAAACACAGCAAATGTAAATATATTTGCATACTCTCTGTTTTCCCCCACCCTGAACTCACCAGTTGCGTTCATAGCACCATAAAAGCAACTTCTGCTTCAAGTGCATTTAGTTTCTTACACTGGCGCAGTACAAACTATTAAACTTATACACCACATTCAGACGTATATATATGGAATGCTGTTCAAAAGGAATAAAATTTAGTTTTAAATGGAATCCTCCGAGAAAAAGATTACTGATTAAGGTGTTTTTAATTTACAGAAAAAAAAATTGGTCAACGTGTTTAATTGTAAAATAAAACTTTCTACAAATTAAACAGAGCTCTATATCTTTAATATATTTGTTCGTTTTTACGCATATTGTAGCAAAGAATGATAACTCTTCACGCTAAGGATTTTTTTACGTTCAGACAAAGCGAAATTTCTGTAATAGTGTATCTTCTTTCAAGAACGATTTTAACTCTTAAAAAGAACTTAAAGAAACATAACAAAACATTTTTAAGCTAAAGTCAATGTAAAAACTTTCTCTTTTTCATAATATTGTTATTTATAATTTTTCTCAGAGAGTTTCGATGACGATGACGTCATGGCGCGTCACAAAAGATTAAGAATTTGAAGACGGTGCGGTTTGTATCCAGATAACTGTGATTAATAAGCAAATACCATTTATTTTGTAAGTTTTACTGGAGAAAAAGTGGATAAATTATTATTTAGCAGGTTTACTAATTTTATTGTTATATTTTTCTTCACTGGAGACAAGCACCCGTGCCCTTATGCAGGCAAGGATTTCTCTGATATTCGTGGCATCACAAAATGCAAATATAAGTAATAAACAACGATTATTCAGTGAACATGGCGTTATGAATAGCGATAGCTCTGTTGGCATATTTTCCATGATGCGCTAGCGCGCATCATGAAATATGCCAGCAGAGCAATTGCTATTCATAACGCCATATTCACTGAATAACGTTGTTTATTTCTTAAATATATACTTTTTTCCCTTTTCTACAATTGCAATTATAATGATTTTTTAACTCGCTTGCTAGAAAAATTAAGTTAAAGAAATGTTTATCTAAATATATCTTACTGCTATAATTATGACCGCGTAGTTTGGGTAAAAAATAATATATGTCGTTGATCGGGAAAGAGGGCGAAAAACGAGAGGCGCTGTGGGCCGGAAGAAGTTCTGCCGTATTCCTAGGGCTCTTCCCGAAATCACATATTATAAATCCAAAGTAACAGGTAATTTAGTTTTCGAGTTTATTAATAAAAGCATCTAATTTAATGATGAACAGCAATTTCAACATTCAAGAAATACATGCGGGGAATACAGACGGAAGTGGCCAGTAATGCGTCAGGCCTCCGAACTGCCACATACAATTCAGATACTGGTATATAAAATTAAGAGTTCTTTGACAACAATTAGGAAATTGAGTGACAAAATGACATATGCTGAGTAAATTACAATTTGTGAAAAGTTTTGATAAGATAGACATGAAAGAAAGATAAATAAAATAATTACATGAATGTTTTTATAAGGTATTAGAAATGAGTGATTGTGTTAACACTCTGCCCCTTTGTAGTCCTCAACAATTGTCCAAAGAGTGTCACTATACAATTAAGTAAATAATTCAGTATTTCGTAGTCGAACAATAAGTTGATCCATAACTTATTTCAATGAAAATAACTGATAAAACATATTTAAGTTCAAAATAAAAGTTCGTAAAAACGCGGTCAATTCTGCGCGGTGATATAATAATGGAAAGTATCCGTTTATTTACAAAAGGCAGTAAAAAAATCATAAAAATTATATTTATTAAATGTACATATAAATTAAATTGAAACATACCTTATATAAAATGTCAGCCTTTAGTGAATGCAATCATCTCCCTGGATTGACTTTAACTTTGAAACAAACATCATTTGCAGATAGATTTGTTTATTAATCTTAAGGTGAAAGAAAAGATAAGCATCTGGATTTTCTGCAGCAGCAAGTTTAATCCCAGGGGAATAATTGTATTGCCCTGTCATCATTTTCCTACCTGGAAGTTAGGAGTACGAACATTTTCAAACAAAACAAAAAAAAAAAAAAAAAGAATAATATGAGGTTATTATATATCTACCTTTTAAAATGAAAACTTAATACCGGTAGTATCCTTGAGGTTTCGATTGACATAGGATTCCATGGCAACAGCTTCCTTTCTTTGGGTAGAAAGATATGTATATATAAAAATATTTCTTGCTTTTGTTGCTTATTCTAAATAAACAAAAACATAAAAAGTAGACCTTCTCAAATATTCTAGATGTAGAGTATGTGAAAGGATGGAAAAAAACATGCTATGGCTTTTTACCCCACAAACTTACGCCGCAAACTTCACGTTCAAGTTTGACCTAATTTTCCAAAAAGTCTAACATTGGTGGTAACTTTTAAATAAGGGATGATAGGGTGATCAAATTTGACAAGTGCATTTCCTGTGTTTAAAGATCTTTTCCAACGTTACCTTCGGAGCTCTGCTAAGCTTTAAGGTGCATAAAGGGGCGGGGCCTAAATTATATGGGAAATGCTTACTGTGACATAACAAATTTATAACAATTCCTCATAATAACAGAAAATGAAATAATTTGCGATTTGATTTTAAACTGTATAAGAATGAACTTCACCAAAACTTACCACTGCATTCATTTTTATCGCTAATTAAATCCCACACAGCAAGATATAAACAAGTCACTGATCACAATGCACTTGTCGACATGACATCATCGTCGTAAAATTTGACGCATTTTATGTGCAATGAGAGGCGGATCAATTAATTTTTTCAGAGTGAAAATGCATTTTATTATTAAACAGGATATTATTTGCAAATGTTAGATAGGCCATTAATACAAACCTGAAATCTTTGTTTAGTGCCTTTATTTAAAAACTATCGAGAGAATGTATTGAATTAATTCTAACAAGTTTTATTATACAGGGTTTGCATGTTTCAGGCCAAAGTGCTTCATTAAATCGCCTTTCGCATGGGTATACACTAAATAGATCTTGACCATTTTTTAAATGTACATAACGGTTACATTCCTTTACTTTGAAATCGAGAGCATTACGTCATAAATACACAAAATACTTAGTAAAGGTCACACATATTTCGACAAAACTAAAAAACTTGAAATTTAAACTAATAAAATGCGAATTCTATTTAACACAGAAACACTTTCCATAAACTACGAGACATGTAGAAACAATTTATTACTTTTTTATTATTTTAATCAGGGTATGCCCTTTCGATATTGAAATTTGTTCATGACCTACATACAGTACACATTACAAACATTTATCACATGACTTTCAAATAACGTGACCAAACCAAATTCCATACAGAGCGGCGTATACAATGTTATTTTAGGAATGACTCTAATTCTTGGCCAAATTATTCGCCTATAACCTGGTTTGGGTCAGTTTACGCTTTATAATCCGCGAAGCGGATTATAAAACAGCGTAAACTGACCCAAACCAGGTTATACGCGAATAATTTGTCCAAGAATTAGAGTCATTCCTTATAATTTAATTTTAAAATCATTAAATAACTATGGGTGTAAAATTTCGTTACTTTTTATTAGTTCAAATTTGCCGCTCAATAATACAACCGTAGTAACGGAAGTAACGGAAGTGATGGGAATCGAGGGGAGGTAAAAACTGATACATAGGCCTAGCAGCCATGTTGGTTGTTTACATGTGGTAAGATCGAATTATTGTTAAACGTACATTCATTAAATCTGGAATTTTCCATGAATCCCGAGGACTGGAAATGAGAGGATTGTATGGATACAGATGATTCAGCTGGTTGTCAGGGGGGTGTGTCCCCATACCAAACCAGGTTATACAGAAATAATTTGTGTTCCTTTTTGGATATTAACCAATCAGAGGCTAGAATACAAACAAAATTAAATTATTTCAATTAATATTAAAGTCCTGTGATAATAATGTAGCTTTACAAAAATAAATTCAGTTTAAAAAAGTATGTATTTATGCCGTTGACCTCTTCGTAGTGCGCCTTAACAGAGCTGCGTTCACTTGAAGTTTGACTTCATTTTCAAAACTTTTAACATTGGTGACAACTTTTGAATGGGAGATTCATATTTGACAAGTGCATTACCTGTGTCAAAAATTTCTGAGTGTGCTATGATATTCGACCTATTGACCTTGAAATTTGACCTGATCTTTTAACATTTTATCATTGCTGAATATTACATGTAGAAGACTGCTTTTGGTGTTACTTAGTCCTAGACTAAGTAAAACATGCCACATTCATAAATGAACAATACCTTCCGTTCCTTTCTAGAGATGGTGGATAAATTCAAAGTCATTTGCAGAAAAAGTGTTAAAAATTCTGGTCAGTAAGTTTTGAGAGAGAAAAAGTGTATGTTCTTACATCAATCAAAAATGCTCACGACATGAAATTAAGCTATGACATTTGGACAATTTCACTGTCACTGGTGGAAAAAAATTCCGCTCCATAATTTTTTAGTTGTGGATAACAATATTTGACACAAAGCTTGCTTGGGTATGGAGCTTGAATTGATTTTGAACAAGGAAATTTGAACAAGATTAAGGTCTCTGACACGTGACATGCAAAACCATAACTGCTTTCTGCACATACCTTTGTAAAGGACAAGTATTGAAAGTCCACGGTAAACATAATTTACGCTACACTCCTGAGTTCATTGCATTCTGCACATTTAGAAAAAAATAATGCAATTTCAGTGCAAAAAAAAAATTAATATATTAAGTTTCGTCTTCAAAATTTACGGTTTTCGGGAAATTAAAGAAACAAAACAATATAAACCTAAAAAGAATAATAAAGAATAATAATTATAACTATGTCCAGTCATCAAGCAGGGTAAACGTAGTTTTTTTTTTATGTGCAGATCATCCAATAAGCTAAATAAAAGATTCTGAAGAAAACATTGTAAAAATAACTCTGTAGAGAAAAAAAGTGAAGTGGACAAAATATCTCGTGAATGCTTTTGACGACAGGATTGAGAGTGGGGAGCATAAGCGGTTCTTAAAGCTTGACGATATTTAAGGTTTGGAGAATCAAAGATATGGATGATCTGGCAAATAATATATCGTTACGATGCTGGAAAAAATCTTTACTTAAATGAAGAATATCTATATCTATATATAAATCAGTGAAAATTGATTTTAATTGGTTGGTCAATGCAATTTTTAAAAATCCTAAATCCTGGACCATAAAACATAGCAACTCGCCACACTCGGTCCATTCGTACCTCATCTAAAATCGTCTGATGAAGACGATGGAATCATCTGAGGTTTGCCAAATGTAAAACATAGATGAGCTCACTTTTGTTCCCTTTGTGAAAGTGAGACTGAGATTAAAAGAAAAAATTGTATAGCCCTGGAACCTGATCAGATTAAAGCACCTGTGAAGGAAATACTTGTCAAAAGACAGGATCGGGGGTACATGTAATTCAACAAAACAGGAAATTTACTAGATTTTTTAGAGAATTTTTCAAAATGAAAGAAACTAACAGCTCATCGAGAAATATATGTGTATATGATGAAAGAATTTTTGAAAAGCAGAATAAAGACAGAAGGATCGAGCAAGAGACAAGGCTGCTGAGTTTTTTCTTTATTCAGACACTCTTCCTACACAGAGAGCAAAGAGGATGAAGCCCGGGAGACAGAGAGAGTGGAGAAAGAACCAGATGATGTGGACAATGGGGTCATACGTACAAGAGATACGGGTATATGATAGCAGCTTGTTTTCCATGAAAAGGGAGATTTTACCGGAAGGCTTTTTGCACATGTCCATCTTTAACAATGATATTACAAACAACCATCATGCAATAACTTTTAAAATTTTCTGGAGATACAATTTAAGTTCTGTTCAATAAATATACCTCAGTGGAAAAATGTTGGCATCAAGATGGATACTAATTACTTTACGAATGATGTTAGAAATGTAGGCTACCTCATGACCAAAGACAAAAATCCTTAATGTGTATCTTAATTACCCCACATGTTTATGCTATGTACCGCCTGTTGACTGCTATATTAATTTATGTAATTAATTGCATCGACTCCTGATCTTAGGGATCCAAAATATAAGCTCCTTATTGTCAGGAGCGGATCCATAGTATCATTACCGCGCTGAAACTGTGTTAGCCATGATTTTGATTCTTGCAATTGGACTGTTAACTACGGTCTTATTATTTGATTTATTGGATTATATTGCGATTATTACTTGGAATCATCTTGCCGTTAATTTAGTGATTGTATATAATAGTGATGTGCGTAAAGATAACTTAAGTTTCATTTCAAGATATGAGGAAGGATATTACGCTACCAAAATATATAGACTTTATATAAAGAGTGCAAAATATGAATATAACCGCTCGGTCGGTGCTATAAAAGGATTATATATTGCAATAACCACAGCTAAAGTTTGTCTTGCTTATTAATAACAAATAGCTATCTAGCGTAAATAAAGTGTCGCGAAAATATAGTAATCTAAAGTACCGTAAATGGTGTACGATATGATTTTCCAACAAGTTAACATATACTTAATCAAGCACTTTCTAAACGTGCTTTATATGAATTACACAAGGCATTAAGCAATGTACTTGATTTAACAGAAGGTGCATTCTGCAAAAGCTGCTAAATAGACTAGAAATATGTCCATAGGACATGAATGCCCCGCCGAGGGTATATTAGTAATGCAACATTTTAACACAAATTGAGAAAAGTGAGGTCAAGGTCAAAGGAAAGGTCAAGGTGAAAGAATATTGATGCAGTTGAATAGCTTACATCAGTATGTATCAGCATATGAAGTTTGACACTAATTTAAGTAAAGTGAGGTCAAAGGAAAGGTCAAGGTCAAAAATTGTTGATGCAGTTGAAAAGGCTACATCAGTATGTATTAGCATATGAAGTTTGATAAAAATATTATGAATGGTTTCTTTAAAACTGAGCTAAACACTAATTTAAGAAAAGTGAGGTCAAGGTCAAAGGAAAGGTCAAGGTTAAAATATTGATGCAGTTGAGTAGCTCTCATGTATCAGCATATAAAGTTTGTTAAAAATATCTTGAATTGTTTCATTAAAACTGAGCTAAACACTAATTTAAGAAAAGTGAGGTCAAGGTCAAAAGAAAGGTCAAGGTCAAAAAATGTTGATGCAGTTGAATAGCTTACATCAGTATGTATCAACATCTGAAGTTTGATTACACTATCTTGAATGGTATCTTTAAAACTGTGCTAAACACTAATTTGAGAAAAGTTAAGTCAAGGTCAAAAGAAAGGTCAAGGTCAAAAAATGTTGATGCAGTTGAATAGCTTACATCAGTATGTATCAACATATGAAGTTTGATTACACTATCTTGAATGGTATCTTTAAAACTGAGCTAAACACTATTTTAAGAAAAGTGAGGTCAAGGTCAAAAGAAAGGTCAAGGTCAAAAACTCTATCAGCATATGAAGTTCGATAAAAATATCTTGGATAGTTTCTTTGAAACTGAGCTTTGAACAGAGCTAAACGCAAAGTGTGACAGAAGGACAAACGGAAGGACAGAAGGACGGAAGACGGACATGACAAACACTATATGCCCCGGCCATATTCATGGCGGGGCATAAAAATACAGCTACATGTAAATGTATTACGTTTACAATATTTTCAGTAAAGTTTAAGAATTGTAATAATGAAGGGGGATTGAAACGAAATTATGCAGCCTATTTATATATACATCTGTCAGTTTCTAATGGTTAAATGTTCAAATTACCCATTACCCATTATTTTCCTATAAGTGTTAAAATTTTAAGAAACCTCAATGAAAGTAGATGATTCCACAAGTTTAATTTGCATCTTTTCGTTGACAATGCCTGAAAACTATTTCATAGTTGGTTATTATAACTGAATGACCAATAAATCACAAGAAATATTAGATATTTATTACAATTCAAATATGGTTCACACAATTGATAATTTAAGACAGTAATTTGTTCAGTACTGAATTAATCAAATGTCACTAATGTACACGATTTCAGTGGTGCCTGTGATCTGGTTGTCGTGGTCTTGGTGCTGATTTGATGATATCATCTACACGTAGAATCATTTCAGCGGCCTCTGATGCGCTCATTAAAACCTGACGCTTCACCTGGAAGGATTCTGTAATGCCTAACTTCTCCATATCACCCACCTCACCATCAACCATATCTACAAAAACAAATACACTAAATGAGCATAAATCTCTAAGCCTAAGATATGGTCATGAGAAATTAAGAGGTGTATTTTAACATTTATATTTTCTTAATTCAAACCACAGTTTGCTTCTTTGGATTTTTTTGAAAGAAAACATGAAAAATATCTGAGTAACTGCTACGCCTTATGTAACACAATTTGCCCAAAACGTGGGATGATTTTTGTATTCATGTTTTTAATCAATATCAAATGTGTTAAAATTCTCATCAAAATATTTTCCTGTAGCATTTTAGTCATCAAAAGCAATAATATCTATTAATTAACCTAATCTGTCTTCAAATCAAATTCACTTGCTGGTTCAAATAAATAATTTGCAATTTCTCCATTTCAAAAGATGAAAAAATATAAATGTTCAAAAGTTTTACTCATCAGAATTAAGTAAGTATACAGAAAAAATGAATTGAAATTAGGACCAGGATATTATTTATTTTCTATAATATATAACAATTTAATACTATTGTACACGTATATTCTTTTTGTTGCTTTTTTTCCATGCATTTATTTACCCATTTATCCCTGCCCCCTCCCCCAAACCACAAAATATAAATGTGATGATTAATCTGAAGAAAAATTCTTATTTGAGAAGCTCAAGATTGAAGACACCCTAAATTTAAATTTAACATACTTAATCCCATGGTGTGTTTTCCTGCTGTGTGGATTGCCCTCAGCTCTGAGATCAGCTGGGCACTGTCATATCCTGCATTGTCTGCTATAGTGGTGGGAAGCTGAAAATTACACATATAAAAGAGAAAGTGTGAAAGATAACAAAAGTCAGAAACAATGTCAAATGTTTTTGCACAAATAAACCCTACTCAAACTCAACAGGTGAGCTTACAAAATACAATAAAATAAAATAATATACAGTTGAACTTAAGTATCTTGAACACAGATATTCCGAATACATGTACCTTGGATATGTCGGAGTCACTTGTGGGACCCAACAACTTTTTCTTTATGTATTTTAACCTCATCTCAAATCTTGGGATATCTCAAAAGTTTTTTCTATGTCTCACTGAGTTCGAGATAATAAGGTTTGACTGTATACTTAGATGTATGGCATAAAAATTGAAAATTATGTACCATTCTTAATGCCTTAGCAAAGGACTCCATGGCAACAGCTTCTTTCCCAGGAGTCTTTGCAGCCAATTTAGAGACAGCATCTGCCATTAGCATTTCTGAACTTCCTGTAAAACAAAGAAACTTAATATTAAACACTCTTTCTTTTGTTAAGTGGCAGACATATATAATTTTGTTGCTTGTTGCAAGAAATTTAATAAAAAATTTAAGAACACAGAAATCTTATTTTCTATGTAAACCTTTCAATGAAGATCTCTTGACACTCTATTAAAGATTTCAAACACAATTTTGTGAGAAAAAAAATTCCAATAATTTGTTGCAGTAAAAATTCATGTCACACATCTTGAATGACTTTGTAATTATGATCTTGATTTACACAGGTCTATATATGCATGCAACAGTTAAAAATGATTAATAAATAGATAAATTATTCCAACAATCAATGGACCACAAATCCTTTTAAATCCCAAAATAAGGATGACCTTAAAGATTTATGACCTTTAGTAGGGGAAGTTCATTATTTCATGTGGCATGGGCAGAAAGTAATTGCAGCGCTAAGTCCAACTAACCTCCACCAAACACCGTTTTGGTTTCCTTTACAGTCTGCGTTAGAACACAAAGGGCATCATGGAGTGACCGTTCAGCCTCATCAAGAATCTGTTTGGTGGCGCCTCGTAGAACAATGGTGCAGGCCTCACCCATCTCCACACCTAAATAGCAATCCATAAAATCTCATAAGTTCAGTATATTAGTGTTCCTGACCTTCTAAAACATTCCAAATGTGAGTATGTAAAAGCTCTGAAAAAATATTTTTAGACACTAAAAGCAAAAAAAAAACTATTGGATTTTTCTCTAAACAATTGGATGGGTTTGTTAATGTAATACATAAATATTTGTCCTACCTGAGAACTTGATTAACTTGTCCTCCCCAATCATCACTTCCTCTATAAGCTTACACTTGCCCAGGCGAACATGGTCAGGGGAGTCAAATGTGGACACAATTTCACCACCTGGAAATATATGTTTTTTATCCTGTAACTTTTAAAATGCAAATTTTTATTCAGCTTTCACTGTTTTTTTAATTAGTTTTAGAATTGTACAATGAATGCATTTACTAGAACTGCCAAAGAGCCCCCTTTTGCATATGAAACTATGTTTTAATGAAACGAAAGGCCCATGGGCCACAATGCTCACCGGAGTCACACTTGCTCTGCTCTTCTTGAGAAGACTCAGAAACTTTTTTTATCCTTTATATTCCTTGCAACTTCGTATGAGTAATCAGGCCCTGACAGTTCTAATCAACTTTTATCTATACATTCCTAGCAAAAAATTTATAATCCCAACCCTTCCTTGGGATAGTCTATTCTAATCTCTTGATCTTCACTTCCTGAGGATACTTGAATATCAATATGAACAATCATAAGCCTGCCATTCCTGAGAAGATTTTTTAAAGGTTTTCTACTAAATATTTCAATGTAAAACTTTGATCCCCTATTGTGCCCACCCTATCCCCAGGGGCCATTATTTGAACAAATTTGAAAGGCCCCATCCTACCCCTGTGTTGAGGGCTATAATTTAAACAAAACTAAATGGGCACTATCCAAGAATACTTGCATATCCATATAATTGATCATGGCCCTGCTGTTCTTCTTCAGATTTCAAAATTTTACTAAATAAAACTTAGATCCATTAATTCCACCCTGCCTCTGGGATCCATGATTGGAACAAACTTGATTATGCACTAATTGAGAATGATTGCATTTTAATATCACGTATCACTACTTTTTTCTGTATTTCTGTATATTTCCATATAAAACTTTGATTCCTTTAGTGTGGCCCCATCCTATCCCCCGTGGCCATGATCTGAACAAACATTAAACTGAATTTCCTGATAATGTTGGCATATTCAAATCATTAACCGTGGTCTTTCTGTTCTTAAGAAGAAAAAAATTTTTGCAATATATTCCTATCATGTAAAAATTTGATAGCTCAGTGGCCCCACCCTACCCCGGGGTGCAATGATTTGAACAAAATTGAATCTGCAATACCTGAATATGCTTGCATTTAACTAATTATAGCTCTGCTGTTCTTGAGGAGACTTTTATATATTTTTTCCTATGTAAAACTTCAGTCACCTATTGTGGCCATACCTTACCCCCAAATCCCGTACCCCCAACCTCGCCCTCCAACCCTAACCGTGATTTGAAAAAAATTGAATCTACACTTTGTCAGGATGCTTTCAAATAGGTTTTTAAGTTTTCTAAACCAATGGTTCTTGAGAAGTAGAATTTTAAAAGCTACCATCTTATTTTCATAAATTCTTAATCATCTCCCCTTAAAAAGAGAGTGTGGTTGTGGTCCTTCAGTTGAACAAACTTAAGTCCCCTTCACCCAAGAATGCTTTAAGGCAAGTCCATTGAAATTTACCCAGTGGTTCTATAAAAGAAGTCAAAAATATAAGAAGTTTACAGACAATTAAAACACAACACACAGCAGTCAGCTGGTCAGACAGACAGACAAATGGACAGACAAATGCCAGACATTCTTTCATCAGAAAAGCCCACATGAGCCTTTGGCTCAGGTGAGAAACAGACTTGGGCAATATTAATACTGCCTATTATATACTTGTTCATAAGAATTAATCCTGACCAATAATAGTACAAAAAAAACTACCTACCAGTGACTAATGCTAGCCTCTCTATTCCCTCAAAATCAGCATGCTCAATGGCCATCACACCAGCATCAGCAAACAGCTGCTCAGGGTAGTTATAAATTAATTGCCTGTAAGGATGAAATCACATTTGAACTGTGCCATCTAGTACACCAAATACAAGGAATACCAGAGATACCTGTAGGGCAAAGGAAACTTTCATTCTCAACTTTGAAATTTTAAATATTTGCATATCTCTTTTTTGTAATCCCCAAAGTTTGAGATGCCAAGGTCTTACTCTATAATGTTCTATATTTTCTGTTTCTGTATGCAGAGACTCATTCGTTACGACAACTTTGAAAAGTTAATTCCTTCAACAAAAAATATAAAAGTGCATGAAATATTTGAAATGTTCGGCACTTACCTATTGATGAACACATTACAGCCATGCTTTACAATTTTGTTAACTTT
This sequence comes from Saccostrea echinata, assembly GCF_033153115.1. Taxonomy (NCBI): domain Eukaryota; kingdom Metazoa; phylum Mollusca; class Bivalvia; order Ostreida; family Ostreidae; genus Saccostrea; species Saccostrea echinata. Next base: position 699,281 of record NW_026889793.1, read on the forward strand.
ATCCCTCATCTTCTCTTTTTCGGCCAATTCTAATTCTGCTACTTTGGAAACAGCATCTACTTTCACTTTGCTTCCAAACACCTACAAATTTTTTAATATATTGTATGTCGAGAAGAAATGCTAATGGTAAATCTAATAGTTCTATGTGGAAACAAACAATAATTTATTAAGTTTATAATCAGTCAGTATTTAAACCTTGGAAATTTTAAATATGCCCAGGACACTTTATGGTTAGCAATATTCAATTGCCATTATTTAAGAAAGCAATAGCACTTCATGATAGATATGCAGGTGTGAAGCATTGTAGTTCATGTATCTCATGAATTCTCAAAAATTAAGTTCATATCTTATATTTGCCTTATTTTCCTGATGACTTGCCACATATTTTTGTCATTTAAAGATCTTTTTTTAAAAAAAAAAAAAAAAAAGACTTTGCACTATTTTTTTTACTTCAATCACATCACAATGGAAATATTCTTACTCATCCCACAGTAGTTCATGAGAACATGAACTTTTTCTAATTTGCAAAGAATCTTAAGGAAAATTATTTGGAAATGTACATATTTGAAAATCTGTACCTTGATTTTATCTGTGTCCATGGGTGTGTTAGCTATTAAAATTTTGGCATTCTCTATCCTCTTGGGTTGGTTAACACCTATCTTCTTATCCAAGAGAAAACCTTAACAAAATACACAGAATATTCTCAGTTTATGCACTGCAAAACCTTGAAAGCATCTTTAAAACATTTTTCAAAATTTTATGGATATCTTCTAGCAATCAAAATGCATTGATAATATTGCAATTAAACATATAAGCCAATGTCATCAGTTACAGTTGTGCCCAAAATACTTAAATATTGCTCTCTTTAACAAAACCTCGCATTCATTACCTTCAATGGTATACTGAGCTACACAAAAATCAACCAAACTCACCTTCATCTAAGTATGAGTCTTGTAAGCCACCTCCAGATTTCTTAATGAGGTGAATGGCATCTAAATTACCACTGCCCTATAAAGGATTAAAATTTTTGTCAGTTATAACCAGCTACTGTAAATCACTTTTTATTTTACTTTACTGTCACATAATTACATGAGTCTGTCTGCTCCATAAAATTTTCTCGCTGGTATTTATAATGTTAAAGGTTACAAACAATGAACACAGCTTGCTAAAATTTTCTCTCATAAAAAACCAAACAGCTATCTTGTGCAAGTAAGGTGTCGCAAAAACATAGTGATCAACAGTATATAATATCTTACCTATACAAAATTACTTAGATATTTTAACCATATTTTGCAACCATAGACTTAGGTTTTCAAAACCCAGTATATATTTTCTGACGAAAATAACTAACAAATTGAATAATACCTTATAAATTATTACTGAAGTTTTACATTTTCGTCTTTTGCAAGAACATTAACTCTTACTGTTTACATATAAAAAAAATCATGCCACATAACTTAACAATGTGGTGCAAAGGACTTGAACCCCAGGAAATTAGTTTAAATTAGTTTTATAGACAATTTCCTACTAAAATCAATACTACATTTCTTGTTGTACCTTTAACCTTAGAACTGCATCTACAGCCAGTTTAGAGAAGTGGTCTTTATACTGAGTGAGGATTTTGGAGCTGAGGGTTGTACGAGCAATGTTCATCAAGTCCTCTCGAAACTTCTTCTCATTATTCCTGAAAAGGAAAATCAACATTCAAATGCTAAATAATAAACTGAAGTATTTTTGTCAGATTCGATACAATACTTTTTCAAGAAATACACCAGTTCCTCCATTATGGTTTTTATCAAAAATCATTGCAAATTATTTACATTTCTGTCAGACAATTTATCAACATACACTGTATTTCACTGCCATGACTTTCTCAGTAATGCAAACCAGAATAACTTGTCATATTGGTGGGGAAAAAATATATATAAGAAAATAGAAACAAAGAAGCAGCCATGCATGTTAATGTCTACTGATCTTACTTGGTGATTATGTACAGAGAGGGTGAGGTTCAATAGTGATGTAAAAACAAAGTTACCCATTATCTCTGGCAAAATTCTGTAGTGCCTTCCTGGCCTCATCTGTAGCCTTCCTCCATCCAGATATAATGGTCTGGGGGTGGATCTTTTGGGAGATTAATGACTCAGACTCCTACAACATTCACGCAAAAATCAACAGGAGCATTCCCTTGCTCCAGCAAATGTAATAATATATAATGTTACTTAGGAAAAACTGCAAAATCAGGCAAAATTCTTCCATCTTTAATGTCTAAACCATAAAAACAATATGAAAAAGTAACTTCAACAGGGTTCTCCTTAAGAACTGATGTAGCAGGAGACATTAGTAGAAGGGGGTCTGGGATTCCTCCCCTAAAGGGGGTTGAGGGGGCATACCAGAGTATCCAGGGGGATAACATTATAGACAGGGATATTCCCTGGCCCCTGGGTCTTACTTAGGGACAACCCTGCTTTAATTTTTCTCAAAGAATACATGTATGCAGATTTTGAGATCAGCTAACATCATGATTATCCTGAATCAAACTTATTATTTTTTTTTAAATCTTTGGGACATCAATTGGAACCTAAATCATTAGTGCAAATAAAATTTTACCATGAAAAATAGCAAGATTCTTGATACTCTAAGCATTAGTAATATATTAGTCTCAAAAGAATGAAACAGGGGCCTTACTCTCAATAATTCACTAGCCAGGACTACTACAGATGTGGTCCCATCTCCAACCTCATCATCCTGCACTTTGGAGATATCTAAAAAATAATCCACAAGTTATTAGTATGTTTACTTTTCCATTCATCCCTCTCTCTCTCTCTCTCTCAAACACATACATGTCAAAGCTTTGTTATACTCATGTTTCAACTCAATTCTAATACAGTTAAATGAACTTGCTTTTCAGATTTTTTAAGACAGCTCTCTCTGTCTCTCTGATCTGATCAAATGCTAGCTTGAAGTGTAGACAATTTTCTCATATTTCTGTCACATTGTGTATAAACTTGCGAAGTCTTAAAACGAGACAAAGTAAAATTTTGCTTCCTAACCATACTCTTCGTAACATTTGAACATTTACTTGTACTTTGCAAAAATAAAATTTAGGATTTTCAATGATACTGTTTTCAGAATTTGATAAGGAATATCAAAGTTAAATGAATAAAATACACGTAACTTAAGAAAAAGGAAAGTTTTCAACTTTCTTAAAAAGAGAACAAATAAAACACTCAAACATATTTGTTTACTTTCAATAAAACAAGTCATCAATATCACCACATCAGCTCCTGATTCGAGTTCTATCAATGCGAGTTCTATCAATCCATGCTCTGATTGGTCAACTGTTCTCATTAAATATTCACAAGAACAAACAACTGTTATCTGATGCAGCCATGATTTTTTTAAGTGTGAGAGCAAATTGAAATCTATGCCTTTTAACAGTGTAAAATGTTAAATAAATTTAAGTAACTTACCCACTAAGATCTTTGCTGCTGGGTTGTCAATGCCTATAGATTTTAGAATTGTGGCTCCATCATTTGTGACTTGTATTCCACCAGAGCTTTGTAATATTTTGTCCTGTTAATCATATTATTAGCAATTTACACCTGTTTTGACTTATTTGATAAGAAGTTTGCTTTTCATAGAAGATCTGAAGTACATTAAATAGAAAGTTCTGCATGTATATAGTACAAGAATTAATATTTATATATTTTTTACATTTGAAAAAAAATGAACTTTTGTTCTGTTGGAGAAAAACAATTATTTGTGCAAAGCCCTGCAAATTTAAAAAAGAATTTTTCCCTGTATTGTTCTTTATCAAAGGGTACTCTAGATTCCTTACTTTTCACCAGTACTTAATATTGTGGAATGACTCTTAAACATCAAATTGCACATAAATTCACAATTGGTCTGTTGGTCAAAAATTTTTACATGCATTTAAGCAGCATAAAAGTAAAAAGTGAGAATTTTTACTTCACTTGTGGTGCTTCTGAAATTGTGTTAATAAATTCCTTGCATCTAGGGCTGTCACGGTTCCAAAATTTTTCGGGTCGGTTCGGTTCTGTAAATTTTCGGGTTGGTTTCGGGTTTTTTGGGTCGGGTATTTACATCTATTTTAAACCTTAATTTAATAAATTTAACTTGAAAAATATTTATTTGTTACATTAAAGGACAAGGTGCATTTGGTGCAAAATTCGGCCCCGTGTCAAAATTAAATAATACTTCTCAAAACTCTTTGAGAGAGTATATATTTTCATGAAATTATCAATATATACATGTACAAAGCTTTATTTTTGTTTTATGTAAACGTAAAGGTAGCATAGTTTAAGATAACGTTGTGATATTTTGACGTTGCTTTATGCGACGTCATGAACAGGAATTTACCGTCATGTTTTAAAATAAATCCAGCTTACCTGTATATTTTATTATGTACGTTAATTAAATCTCATTTTCATAAACGTACATTTCGATGTATTGGTATACATGTGATAGCATATCATCATCATGTTTTCTAAATTATTTTTCATAACTAAAGACAAATCTTTAAATCAATTGGTATGGTTGGCTTTGAAAATTTTTGAATCATAAGGGGAAAATATATAAATGTATATGTACAGTACATTCTTAGCGGATTTCTCACTTTCCGCGCCTCGCATTGACACAAGCAAAGTTATTGGCTCTGTTTGTTAACTTGACGAACTGTAATTGCCAAACTTTGCAAAAAAGACTTAAAGACCGTAAGACTTTTTCTTGGATTTTGATTGCAGGTGTTCAAGAAAATTATTTTGTGTGTAATACTATGTCAGTAAGATTTTGGTCTTCCTGCTTATCTGCATTAAATTTAAAAAATAAATAAATAAATAAATAAAAACACAGTTTACTTCTCCGCAAATGCTTGACATTGCTTTTCTGTGGATTGATTTACATAAGTTTAACTGTGTCTATATTATAATACTTTATTTACGCTGTCCAGAGGCAGAGCCCATTCTTGAAAAAAGGAATGCATGCGAACCTTCGTTTATTCTTTTCTTTCAGCAGTTTCGGAAACATTCCAACGTCGAATTATCAGCTATGAATATCATTTTTTTTTCTCAAAAAATGCAGCTTGTTCCGACACGAATATATTAGGATCTACGGGTTATTGAACAGACAGCATGTTTTAACGATGTTTTAACTTTCACATTAATTCATCCCCGTGGTGGACAAGGAGCAAAAGGTACTACCTGGTTCATAGAGGATTTCGCGGAAAAGAAAAGAAAACACTAGTACTTCACGGTAAAGAAGGATTTTTCGTGGAAAAGCAATGTCGACTCGCGGAAAAATTTAACAGCGCAATTGAGGAATTTTCCTGTAATTTTTCCCAGAAAAGGGAGTGAGGTGTTCCATACCAACTCAAAACAAAAAAAAAGATCGACCCAAAGGAGAAAACCTTTTTTTAAAAAAGAAAACTAACCCCAACCCATCCTTGCAAGCCAGGGGTCCTGAGTCAACACGCTGCCGTTGGACCCCTGGCATATTTCATTCAATATTCGTGGGCTTGCTTCTCTCATTGAGAAGCACCAATCAAATTAAAGTTTTCATAAATAGTTAGATAAGGATTCAGTTGACACCTCAAATGCACGTGTTACAAGTTGTTTATCATAGAATGGCTTAATGTGATTGTCGCTAAAGTCAGCCCACAAATATTGAATGAAATATGCCAGGGGTCCAACGGCAACATGTTGACTCAGGATCCCTGGCTTGAGAGGATGACCCCAACCTGAAATACCTATTTTGAAAGGGGGTGTCACTTTACCTTCCTACATATCATATAAACTTTACAAAGTTTTCTTAACCCTTCCCCCTTCATATTTTTTGTATTTTTACTGTATGAATTTTATACAAGTGGTGGGTGTTGGGGTGGGGTCCGGAACCCCTCCCCCTGCGGATCCTTACTACTTCCTCTAAGTAATTGATACCTTTGTGACGACAACTTACGCAAGCGGGTGTTTCAAGGAAAAAAACAACATTTTTTAGACTTTGAGAACATTTTATCATATAAAGATTACATTATGAACTAATCTAGATTATTTCAAGGATAAAGTGCCTGCCTTAAATTATTTTCCCAGGAAAATTGTTCAAAGACAATCAAGATTTAGTGAACAGATTTCACTGTAATTTACTTATATCGGTAATCAATATGTAAATACTGTATTCAATTACTTTATCTTGGTCTAATATAATGTTAAGAATCCCTCAATTTAATATTGTGAACCTAAGTTAACCCTTGAAAGTAGATGACCCTTTTGTTCATAACAAACAGAAAGCAATATTAATTTTATTTTGTTATTCAGGGAAAGGAAACAGACAGTACAGTTAATACTTTTTACATGTTTTATGGGGGGGGGGGGGGGGGTCTATTCAATGAGAACTTTGATTACATGAAATATTTAGAGTCCCTGTATCACATATTGTATAGGCGTAGAAATTAAAGCAAAATAGTTCTATATTCAGTTATTAATTAAATGTATATTTTCAAGATGACAAAAATTAAAAAAAGGGAAAAAAAGTGTCGTGGGAAAAGTATTGTGTTCATCGTGGTAACGAATTTCAAGTAAACCTTTACCATTTATACGTGTAAGGGGAGGTTAAGATTTTTTCGACATGAATTGAAACATTTTTTCAATTCAAATCAGCATTGAAACTACGTGCCTGAACGTTACGTGTGGATAAACTGAGAGTATGAACAGATTAAACAAACAAAATGTACACAAGGAAAAAAATCCGAAACAAGGGAGGGGGTTGGAGACGCCCGGCACGCCGGTGCTGGATCCGCCTTTGAATACATATATATTATTATAACAGTAACTCGATCCGAAGAGCCGTATCACGCCTCAAGATTACAGGCGCGGATCATCAGATCAAACGAAACGCGGTGCCTGATGATCAGCACCGTGGAATCTATTTCATAATAAATCCGATGCTCTTAAAAAAAAAACTAACTGAAGTTACTGATAAACATTTATGACAATCTAGATTATGTTCGGAATTGATCTACATTGCACATATTTTATACTGAGAGGCACACTGTTAAATCTATTGTGATATTTTGCCAATTTAATTGTCTTCTATCTTGGAAACTTAGCCTCTAATTTTCACTATAATAGCTCAAAAAATCACATCCAGTGGAGTAGCTGCCATTAGACACTTAAGGCACGTGCCTACACTTGATTTTTTTTTCAGAAAAAAATTAGAAACAAAACTGTATAAAAGAAAGAAAATGATAGTTAACCGACAGTTTCACTGTGGGACTTTTTATAAAATGTCTTGAAAATTTCTATATGCAAGTACATGTCATTAAATATAGATATAAAACTCCCCTGACGCTCACAATTAACTTTTTTATGGCTGTCCACCCGAATTTACCACTTCTTTGTGGGTAGACTAGATTAGCTTTTTTTCTGGAAAAAAATCTTTTTTTTTTCATTATTTATTGTAAAACATTTCTTTGAGTCTGATTATTTTTGAATACTTTTTTAATAACTTTCTTCTTCATGTTCTAAATTTGATTACGCCGAAAAAAATATTAAAACTCTTCTAACTAAAGATTTCTGGTTAAAAAGTTGGACTGCACTTTCTTAGCTTTTCTACTTAATATGAAATTTCATTTTAAAGAGACCCAGAATTTTGTAGTTTAAATGCCCAGAATTTGTCACCCAGGGGTCTTAAAATCGTGAAATCCATTTTCCGTCGGGGGGCTTCCCCCCCCCCCCTGAACCCCCTACCAAGGCGCTGCCCTGGACCCGCTGGGGGCCTTGAGCGGCTTCCAGACCCCTCGCCGCACACAGAATAATTTGTGCCTATACTTCATCAAAGTTCTAGCTACGCCCCTGATATCCAAGTACATGTAAATGGTCCATTTTCCCAACAGGTCAAATAGATCGGGGAAACCATTGTGACGTCAATTTTCAAAAATGACGTATAATTGCTTTATACTGTTCTGCTTGACATGAATATGGACACAGGCACTGGGTAATAAATAAACTAAATGTAAAATGATATTTATACGACAATTGTAAATACTGCATTTTTTGTGAACTGCTACTTTTTTCAACCACCTAATGTCAATCTAACTCGTACCACTGTCGTTTGGTTAGGGAGCGCGGAAGTAACTAAAGATGCTATATACTAATATAGGCCCAAGGTATCTGAATTTGAACAACGTGTAAAGAATTAATACAGACCAGATCTTCATAACATTGATATGATGATTTCATTCTTTATATTAAAGGATTTTTAGCGATACGTGGCGAGGTATATTCTCAATATTATTTAGATATAGCAAAACACCGTCGAATGCATGTGTATATGCATGCTGTAAAATGAACACATTTTTTAAAAATAAACATGGTCCGCACAATATCACCATCGTAATTTTTTGCATATAAGATGCTTTCAAATTGATGTTTCATTTGTGAAAATTACAAAGTGGTGATATAATGCGGACCTATCGAAAAATGCTTTTAAGTCCCTGATTTTTAACGATTTTTCCGGAAATACGCATTCCGTGCATGATTTGACCACGAATAAACAGTATACAGGGGACACATTCTCAAAGTTTGGGTTTATTTTTTTAACAAGCATGTATCCAACCTTTATTTTCAATGTAAAGTTTTGATTCAGCGTAAACTTTAATTTTTAGAAATTCTCAGGGCCAAATATTATATCAAATGAACCTTGTCCTTTACATTGAAAACAAGTCTTAACCATGCGAACGTCTAGAAATCGGTGACTTGGCCTACTATTAGCCACAACCTGACCATTCCTGCTCGTTTTGATAATTATCTAATACTTCCGTGACAAGTGTTTCGTCATGGAATGAAGTAGATTTAAGTTGTGATGTTTATTTATCACTGTTATCGTCATCATTCCTTTGATTTCGACGCCATTTTTTGTATTAAACAGACTCTAATATATAAACCAGACCCGAACCAAAATCCGGAAAAATGGAACCGGAACCGAAGCGAACAACTTGGACCGCGGTTCTCGGTTATTTTAGGTACTCGTGACAGCCCTACTTGCATCTTATTAGGAATCTACAGTATTTCAAAAGGATGGCTTACTTTAACTCAAAAATTCAACAACAAAAACTTACCATTCCCTTAGGTCCCAGTGTGCTTTTCACCAGATCACCAATAGCAATAGCTCCCACAAAGGAGGACTGGTAGACAGAACATTATACAATATAATATTAGCTGGCAAAGTTTTCCCAATAATTTTCACATTATTATTACTAAATGATCAATTTTTTGATTTTTGAAAATAAAAACTGGTAGACCAATCTAAGACCTTTAGTCAATTCTTTAGTAAAAAATATTTTTTGTCCATATTTTAAAAAGAGCCTTTCACATCATTTTACAATGAAATCTAATAAAAATGGCTAAAAAAATAGTTTATTGGGGGTAAAATTACCTCATTTTGTTGAGGAAACTGCATCTATTTGGTTGTGATATTGGGGTCATGAAAAACACTTCTTTAATTGATATTATAAATAACCTATTTCTATCATTTACCAATCTGGCAGTTTCTGCCTTTTCCTCTTCTGCCCCTGCATTGAAGATCTGTACCGGATTCAAAGACACCTTTCAAATAAAAGTGTGAGAACTTAGCCTTGTTTACAAAAGGAATATGGTTTGATTTTCTGACATACCTTACAATTAAGTAAAGCTCAATTCATTTTTTTTATACAAAATATATTTTTCTGTAACCTCAAAACAGCAAGGAAAAATAGGGAACTTTATAAACAAGACAAGAGGAAATTCAAAATAGGCTTTCTCATGATGTCTTTTGCCAGTGTACTGGTTTACAAACATTCCAAATCTGTTTAAAGATTAATCATTTAACAAACCCAATTATTGGATGCATTTAACATTAAGCAGTGTTAAGCATGTTGTCTTTGTTGAGGAAAAAGTTACGAAAATATTGAAAATGTTATTCTTTGTTTGCTGATGATCATAATGAAAATATCCATTTAAAATAATTGAAAATATGCAACACAAAGTTTGGAAAAGTTTCTGCTGAAAAAAATAAGCCAGAGTTTACTGAGACTAAAGACAATTCAGAGAGCGTGTGAAATCATGTTTTTAATAAAAAGCACATGGTTACCATGCGTCATGATGTTTCAAGCAAAAAAAGAAATATAAAATGTACATTTTATTTTAAAAGAAAAACTTAAGTTTCGAATTAAGCGATAAACAGATAATAGTCAAACCATTATTCTTTTGGAAAAGGTGTCCTTTCTTCACAATTAGAGCCAAACTGTATAAACAAATCCAAAATATCTCGAAGCTTCCCTTCGGATTTCAAGCTATTTCCGGTTATATATTTCCTTACCCCGAGCCCGATTTTTAAACAATTATTTTAAAAAGGGAGAGAGGCAGTTTTTTCCCCCCTTGATTTTGAACAAAAAGTGTCAGTATTTTTTAGATTAAACAAGCCCGTAGAACGCGGGGGCCAAGGGGCCCGGTCCCCACTTTTTTCTGAGTATAGTATTTTGCTATACTAAATTTTCCTTTTGACCCCCCCCCCCACTTTTTGATGTTGTAAAGTCGAGCACTGACAAATTAAAGGATTTGGACAGTAATTTTTGTTTTTGGTTTTGTTTTTTTTTTTAGCTTGTCAGATAATTTTGGGAAGTCCCCCACCACTCAGTTTATTTTTTTATTCTTTTTTTTTTTTTTTTTTTTTTTTTTTTTTTTTTTTGAAGGGGGAGGGGTTGCCCCTCCCCCACTTTTGATACTGTTGCTGCGGCCCTATTAGATACAGATATGGCATAGAACTGCCTCAGTAAAAGCTTGAGCTTTAACTGTGTTTAAAGGAATTCGAAAAGACCCTCGTTTATTTTATTATTATAAATATTACTATTTCCAGTTAGAATTTACCATTGCTAATGCACATTCAGGATTTGTTTTCATTGTTTATACTTAGTATAAGAATATACTATTCATATAGGACAAATAGATGAAGTGACTTGATGACTTTTGGACTGTGGGTTTGAACAATTTATATTTATTACTGCTGACTATAAAACAGCTAAACAATTTAGCCACATTGATTTCTTGATAGAATAGAAATAAACTGTGGATTTTGATCCCTATATATTGGTGTAATAAAGCTGTTAAAGTATCACATTGCAGGAGTTATCAAGCTACTAGCTATAGATGCAATAGATGCCATGGTTCCGTTTGCGAATGAGGTATAATTATTTCCGTCGCCATCGAAAATGACATGATCCATCGATCCATCCGATCATGCGGTATATCATATTTTAAGTTCAATTTAGTTACACAATGGGCTTTTCATTTGAAGAGTCTTTTGTCCCACAAAATTAAAGCCCGTAATGTAATTTTTTTTCAAGATCAGACCACAGGTACTTGTGGACAGGAACCCCCCCCCCCCCGAATATATACCTTGGTTCCAAGGAAATTTTTTATTCGTCTTTTTCCATAAATTAATCTTCTAGTACACATTTACAATGTATTCCATATGAAAAATCCAAAAAATAACGCAGAATTAACGTTTTATTAAAAAATCATACCCGCGGTATTATAAAACAAAGCTCTATGTTATAATACCGCGGCAATGATTTTTTTTTTTTAATAAAACGTTAAGTCTACTTATTATTTTTGGATTTTTTGATGCTTACTTATATATATATCTAAAGCCACATATTTCAGCAGGAATGGATCCAAGAATTTTTGTTGGGGTAACATAAAGCATATTTTCAGAGGCTTCTTAGGGGGTCTGGGTGCCAACGAACAAAGCCCTGGTGTCGATCTAGGGCGGGTGTTTAGTCCCTCAAAGATTATAAAGAAGATGGACGAACGAGGCGAGCGCAATGATTCTAGTGCAACAACCATGAAGGTAAAAATTAGATCTCAATTATAACCAAATTTTCTTTGATATTTCATCTTAGATTAAAGTATACTTTATGTAAAATCTCCACAATTTGCAAAAATCTCACTATGATTGAAATTATTTGCCTATGAAATAGCATCACAAAAGGATCAATTTCCTATGCTAAAACATAATTTTTCGGTATGAGTGTGTCCTCGGTCCATATTTTTCAAATTTTGATAAAAAATGTACATTTTTGGGTCAACAAAAACATGGAACAAAGACCCACTATACCTTAAAAATACACTTAAAAGACACAACAATCGCATCTTTCCGAGAAATACTTGAAGTCCATTTGTCAAGGGTCACATCACAGACATGATTTAAATGCCACAATTTATCATGAGTTGTGTAGCGTATAGTGGTTAGTTTCAAAGGAAAATGATACTCAGGATTTTTATTGCTAGGGTACTGCACCCCACGAATACCACATTAATTTTTAATAACATAATAATATTGGCGAGAAAATTTTCCTCAGAAAAGTTTTTTTTAATTATAATTTCATAATTTTCAATAATGAGAACTTTACTATAAATACGAAATTCACAAATTGATTATTTTTTTATATATCTGATGCTATAGGCATTCTGCGCGCCTTGTTCACCCATCCCCTTACAGATTGATTGACTGATTGTATGTTGTTTTACGTCCCGTTCGAGAATTTTTCATTCATATAGAGACGTCACCATATTTCGGTGAAGGGCTTCAAGTTCAGACCTTTACTCGGCACTCAGGGCCATGCACTGAGTCGATTGGCTTGCCTGTCTGATATGCGCGATATACATTATATATTCGAACGATAGAGACAGGCAATACCAGTCTAAGCCACTGAGCAGTGAGGGTTCTTTATCGTGCCAACGCCTACCGTAACACGGGGTGGTCTCGGTTTTTAAGGTCTCATCCGAAAGACCCGCAATTTTCACTTCAAAGTACCGAGCGCTTGGCAAAGGAACAGTTGCTACCTATTTTTTATCGACTTAGGTCAGTCGCGACCGTGATTCGAACACACGACCTTCCGATCACGGAGCGAGCGCTCTACCAGGAGCCTGGAGAAATTTTGTGGACGGCCTATGCTGCAGAAGGGGTATACGTAGTAGTACAGTAGGCATATAAGAAAGTAAGTAAGATAGAGAGTTATATAGTCACAGGGGACCATCCCCAACATTAAAGTAGTATCAATTTAGTTTATATAGTTTCTCATCGGTTGATTTTTTTTTTTGGGGGGGGGGGTTATGCTTAATTGCTCCTTAATTATCCCCACCAGTATAGATTTCTTGAGTCAGGAAAAACTTTGCCGTGTAAATGATGAAGGAATGTTAAAAACAAAAAAGGAAAAGAAAGAAACAAAGAAACAAATTTCAGTCTTAACGCAAATTATTTTTAATCTTAAGATCTTAAAAGTTTCATAAAATTATGTGAAATTTTCATATACATGTATATTCTTTAGGATAATAATTCCTGTATACATGTACTGTAACACATTATCATTTCAGTCGAACATTTAAATGATAATCGTGTTAATTTGAGCCATTCTCTGTAATGACTTTAACTTTTATATAGAAGCTGTGGCACGCATAGTCTCAGAATTTCTCCAAACTCTCTATGATAAAAGTCTTTGATAACGTAAACTCAAATCAGGCAAAAATTGGTTGCTATGTGTCATGGTTACCATAGCAACATGTCCTAAAGTTTGAAAAATGGCATTTTTCAACATGTTCAGAGTCCCACAGTTAACGTTTGCAGCAAAGCAAACAAGTGGCAATGACTGTTTCTGAAAGTTGAAGGCCTGATGTCTTAAATGCATGATAAAAATGTTTGGTAAATCAACTATTACATACGTTACTATGGAAACAAAGTATTCAAAAGTAATAATTTTGTTCATTTGATTTTATAAAGTCATACACTCAAGAATAAAAACAATTATAGGTTGAAATGCAAGCATATATAATAGACAAGAATTCTTTGTAACATATACCAAGGACGAAATATGATATTTCTTATAGGTTGGCAATGGTTGCCATGGTTTTAATACCACAAAGGGATTTTAAATTTACTCTCTTAGTGTTTTAATCTTATCCTATCTTTTTAAAAAGCATATTTTTATATAACTGATGATCAATTTTTTAAGGCGTTGGTGTGACCCTAATTTTCACATTTCAAAAAATTCAAATTCAATTCTTTAAATAGAGCGTTGCTATGGAAATAAGCCGAAAAAATATGCATAAAAATCTGAAAAATATTCTGTTTCCTTGGATACGTACCCTTGTATGTAGATTCCCAAAACTTTTATGATTGATATATATGAACAACTAACCTGACTTTCAATTTTGACTACCACCCAGTCTCTAACTGGATGCAAAAAGCTGGCACATGGGATTTAATGTTGATATAAAATTAACAAGATCGAGCATTTTCCCTTCTTGGTAACCATAGCAACAGTGTTGTATTTTTCAACAAACTTTATCAATATATGATACTCAACTTTAGTTTTACCAGATAAATACTATTCAAGGTGAGTCAAATAATATGTTTCTTGATTATAAGGTAAGTAAATTCCTAAAGCAGCAAAAAAATATCACTTTAAACAACTGGTATGTTGTTTCCATGGTTACACTGCAAAGTAACAATGAATCCCAATTTTTCTTATGTTTTCGGTGTTGCAAGGTCCTAAGGATGTATATGTGCCAGTCAGGAAATTTATTGTTTTTCCTCAAGATAGTAGCATTAACCCAATCTTAGCAACAGATTTTGCATGGTTACACTGTGTTACCATGGCAACCATAAAGGCTATTTTTAGAAAAATATTGCCAATACCTAATTACTTAAGGTCAAATATTTTTATTGTTTTTCTTTGGTTGTTGATTGAGTTTGATCATGTAACATCTATCATTAGTAAATATTTAGCGTTTTTCAGCATCTAAAATGTATTCAAAATGTACCCATGGTTTCCACTTACTTAGAGATAAATTCTTAATAGTTTATTTATAGCATAAGTGGCAACAAGGTGTCATGTTTTTGTGATAATAGTTTGTTTGTTTTTCTTAGTCTTTATTAAGGCTTAATAAAGATTGAAAGAAGCTGAAAATCTCAATTTTTTTCAACTTTTCTGGCTGTTACCATGGCAACCAAGACACATAGCAACGAAATATTACTTGATACATGTTTCTGGTGTCAACTTGTAATAATGGGCAAAGTTTCATCAAAATCGGTGACCATGCGTGGCAAAGAAGTTTAAGTGGTTACAGAGAATCGCTATTAATTATAATTATAATTATATCTTTACCTTAAGGGCGTTCCCTACCAAAAATCAATAAAGAAAGAAAGAAAAAATTTTTAAAAAATGTTAAAAAATATTTGGTATATATTTTCGGGTTTTGTTTACCGAGGATAACGCATGAAAGTCAAGGGCTTATTTCCAATTGGGTCCTTATAGTTTTACATGTATACTAGATGCTAAGTAAAAAAAAAAGTATTATAATGAAGAAGTGGGTTGAAGTTAACAAGACTTGATTAAAGATGACATGTTTTATGCATATATACCAAGTATACATGACTATAATCATGATCAACTGAAAGCAAAATTTGAGACAAATAAAAATTTTTACAGCTGGTATACGTGCCTGTTTTGAGCGAATAAAGAGTCATGATTCAATTTTTAATTTTCATTATATATTTCATTGAAAAATGGTCTTTTATATAATTAAGCTTATAATGCAATATTACTTGTTTATTTCAACAGCTGTCCAAATGTAATTTACACCATTAAATGCTGAATTGATTCAATTGAATAAGTTTCTTCCCATATATAGTGTTAAAATAATTCTGTGCGTACATGTAAATTTATAACCTGCGCTAACATAAAAGAAAATCATATGCTATAAATTAAAGAAAAATTTAAGCAAACAAATTTTAATAAGAAACTAACTTGAGTATTCCTGGTATTCTGGGGTAAGAAATTTTGATTTGATGATTTCATAGATTTACGATTTTAATTAATGATCAATGTATCATGATGTATCACATTTTGTGTGTTAGTCAATATGTTTTCATAAAAAAGGGATTTCAATGAAAAAAGGCCACTTCATATTAAGTATCTTGTGGTAGGGGGGGCATGTCACTTGAACCTTGGGAGAAAACACATGGTCGAACTGTAAAAAGCTGTACATGTACATGTATACATGATATACGTAGATTCAAATTCCTGATCCTGTGGAAGAAGGGCTCCAATCTACCTGTTCTTGGAAGGCCAGGGAAAAATAATGTAGTTGGCTTGCAAGACAGTCGTCTTGTAGACAATGGTAGATCACAAACTATCTAGGGATTTTTAGCCCCCCCCCCCTCTTTTTTTCAACCCCCTAGTACACAAACATTTATAGCTATCCCATTCCGTTTCGATATCCATCTGACATTTAAACATATAATCAGGTGAGATTCTCATTGTGAAACATACGTGACCGGGTTTAAACCATTTTCTACTTTTAGCACATATGTACCCGTGGGGGCGTGGTGACGTCACAAAAAGAGCACACTGGAGTTAAAAAAAGTTTCGCACTGGCCTGTCAACCGTGGATTTCGACAAACGATGTCAACAAAGTATAGATAGTACAATGACTGAGATTAATGATGGTAAGTGACTCTTAAGCTTTTGATTTATAAGCACATGCATCAGAATTCAAATGCCCAAAATATTTTACTAGGGCCTAGTCTTTAGAGTTATAAGACATATAAAATTCTCAAGAACTGAAGAAGTACTCCCGAATTTTCTCCTTTGAAGTTTTGAAAATTTGGCTGCTGTGGTGATTCTTTCATCTTAAAGTACAAGTGAGCCTTCTGGGATTTGTAAAGTATGTTTGATTTATTACAAAATCACATCAGGTTAATAAAGGGCTCGGAAAGGCGGGGGTGGAGGGGGTTGGGGGGTTGTTGGGACACTTCATTTGGAAGGTGGGTGAGGGTATTCTCTTTAGAGAAGTGGACAGCCTGTCCACTTCTCTAAAGAAAATAGGGTGAGGGTAGGTGGACTTTAAGACAATAAGAGAGTTGTGTTGTGTCACACACTTTAATTTGGATGTGGAGAGGGACAAACTTAGCTTCTCGAATCTCCCTGTCCCCTCTTCTTCTCAATATTCCCTTCTCCACCCCCCAACCCCCCCAAAAAAGAGAACCTCTCATGCTACCTTTTTTTTCTTTTGTCAGCCCTTTCTCCCCTCCCATTTAATTACTCTGTTGCATACAAAGCTGACACCTGATTTCAAACCTTTTTTTTTTTATGTTTAATTATAGTATATTGCTGGGTTGGTGGGATCTCACCATGTGTAGTGTACTTCCAATGTAGGGTAGTGATGATGTTTTTCTTTCTTACATATCTTTTTGCACTTCATAAAAATGATTAGTTTTCTCAGGGACCTACAGCTAGTGTATATATTAACTAAATTAAGTATATAATTAGTATATAGGTCCCTGGTTTTCTTTATCATAAAACTAAAAAGGATTATATTATATATATAATCAAACTTTGTTGTCTCAAACTCGAAAGGACCGAGAAAATACTTTGAGATATCCAGGTTAAAATACTTAAGGAATAAGTAGTTGGGACTTCAAAATGACTTCGACATATCCATGGTATTTGAGATATCCAATGAGTTCAACTGAATATATATATATATATATATATATATATATATATATATATATATATATAAGGAATGAAGCTTATTTTAACTTATGTTATACCATATAACATAACTTGGGGCAGTTTACGCTTTATAAACTGCTAACTAAAGCGGTTTATAAAAAAGCGTAAACTGCCCCAAGTAATGTTATATTGTATACCATAGGTTAAAATAAGCTTCATTCCGTATAATTTAATTTCAGTGTAGACAATAAGACAGTTTTTCCTCCAAAAATGGCTTCAGATTGAGCATATTTTAAATGTTACGTCAAGCGGATCAGTAAGATGTTTTTGACGTAACTCGTGACGTAGGCAACTTATGTTATACGATATGAACGAAATCTTTTATCCAATCAAATGACGTGTTACAACTGAAATTAAATTACATATATATATATATTATTTGAGATCTGGTATCATGTATATTGTGCATCCATGCAGGGTCTGCTTGCTCTGTAGAATATGATTTGTATATTGGAATTCTGCAAAAATTGCTGCAAATTATAGCTATATTGTCCTTGACAAAAGAGACAGCAATTATCCCCCCTTTGTATTCTACTTTGTCATACTGCGTTCATTCCCTACAAGTGTATGAGTGAACAAATGATAGAGCTCTTTAAAGATGAATTTAGTAAATTGTCATTTTTTGGATAGATCAATGAGTAGGATACTGTCAGGTATTCCCTCCAATATTTTGATTGAGGGGCTGATGCTGTTGTTTACACTGGAAATACAGTTTCCATGGTATATATGCATTGCAGTGTTTTCCCTAAGAGCTGCCGGGGAAATTGATCACTTCAGTGAATGAAATTGTTGGATAAAGACCCACAGATATTTTTCAGATGCAAGCCTAGCTTGTTACAAATGACCATTAGAGCCTTTACTTTGAAATAAATGGAAAACCAAATACCAGAATATTGGAAGCAAAGTTCAGAAAAATCTGTGGTATACATTTTTTTTTTCACAGTCACAAAAATAAGTTTATTGATTTGATAGCATTTAAAGTTAATTACTGGTATGTGCAACTTAAATGAATGCGAAAGCCATTAAAAACTCAATCAACTGATCTTGCATGTTCACTTGATGCAATTCCACAAATATATTAATAAATTATTTCTGAAGGGAGGGGGAGGGGGCATGAATGGGGAGAGGTGGTGATGGACAGGGAATTGACCACACAGTCAAGTAAGTTCATAGGTTCCATCTATATGACCATGATCAGAATGCATTTAGGTTTTACTGAGGAGGCACAAAAGGTTCTACCGGTATTTCTCTTTCCAAGTTTTCTGTTTTCTTCTGTCATTATTTGTTTAATTTGTAATTATATACAGCAAATATATTTTTAATTTGATATTGCACCTGGTGTACTGAATTTTAATTTATATATGTAAAGGCTTTCCTGTAATGAAATAAATCCATACAGTTATAAGCTGAGCTGATCAACTGTTGCCAGTACTAGTGAGGTAACAATCCCATATAACCATTAAAATTGTAAAATTTTGTTTTTGAAAAGAATAATATATTAAATTGGTAGGAAAACTGTAGTAATTATATGTATCTTGGGAATGCATCAAATCAGCCATTGTGAGTATGTATAAAATGATCCAGATAATATAAATGATTCATGTAATTAAGTTATTTATATTGATTTTCTTTAAGTGCTTAGAAAGGTTGGATACTTTTTCTGCATTTCTCACACAATATCTCCCAATTGTTTTGCTAATTGAGATTTAAAACAAATAATATTGACAACTTGTGTTGAACATTGAGAACTCAAAGGGAAATTACCTAGTGGTGTTTTATGCTCGGAGAGCTATTTGAGTTGGTCTGGTATTATTAGAATTTATCCCAGTGGTACTCCCCGAAATGTAGACAATTGAATATCTAATGATCTCTTGTAGGATAATTTCCCGGATTGTATTCCGGCAGCATACCTAAGCCTAGCGTAAACGTGTGATCACGGCTTCCATTATATCACAACCAGCGACTGTAATTTTGGTCAATAGATTAGAAAAATATTACTCTTAGTATATGTATATGTATATATAGCTGCAGTGCGTACCAGGCATTTTTGTGCATGTAATAATTGCCTCAGTGTATTGTTTCCATTAATATTTCCAATAAAAATTTAAAGGGTGTATTTTGATCAGATATTTTTTTAATGCAATAAACATGATAAAAGAGAGCTTTTACGTGATAATTGATCCTCCTGATCGATTTATATTCTTGTTTTTCTTTTGCTATACAGTATTATAACAAGTAGTTTTATTATAAATGCTGATTTAAGCAATGACTTGTTTGCAAGTGGCTTCGGTAAAAAAAAAAAGATGATTAAAAATTCATTGAAAAAATGTTAATGAAAGGAATTCAACGAATTAAAGTAAGCTTGTTTTATGATTTTTAGAAAAAGAATCAGTTCTCTATAATGCACCCTGTACAATAAACCTTGAGTCCCTCTCTAAAAAAAATTATAATTGAGTTAATCTGTTTTGACATATAATATCATATGATGGATGATTTTCAGCCATATGGCTTGGGAATGGAGTTTTACAAACAATCATTCCTTCAGTTGATAAATATTTGATGATTATAGGGTAGTGATGATACAGGGCATTGAAGAGTGACTCCTAAATGAATTCTGCTGACTGTTCAATGTTGCATCACTGGAAGTGAAGAATTCATCTTAGTACATGCCAAAAAAAGGCAGAATTTGGATTTAAACTATTACAAAGGTGGAAAATTGCAGAGGAATTGGTTTTCATTTGAGTGTAGGGTGAGAAATGGTTCAGTTACTGAAGCGGTGATGCCTTGAAAATTAGTGCAAGAGAAATAATTACATTTGGAGAATACTAGTGTCATATTCATGCAGTTAAGGAAGTTCTGTTGGTAAATTTCTAATGTATTCAAGGATTTGGTAAATCTGTCTACTGCAAATTTAACTCGATCAACTGGAAAGGTTGACAGTCTGAGGATAGAATTTTACTGATTCAGACTTTTAATTATACAAAAGAAGGGTGTCATTTGGCATTTCAAAATTTAGTTGTAATTTGGTGTATTTACCGTAAATTTACCGTAAATTGCTATTTAACTAAATTTATCTAGTCAGATATGATTTGTGTTTTTTTTCTTGGAATTGTTTCCCTTAATGTAGGTTATTCAAATCAAGGTCATATTTATATTCAACACATTTATTTAATGTTTCCAAAATTTCAATTTATCAATTTTGATTTAATTTAGCATCAACTTAATCAGTAAACTCACTGACAATTTATAAAAACAGCAAATTAGATTTCATGTTATATCTGTGATACTTGCATTATAATTAAATGATTCAAAAATGTACAAAAGACAATTAGACATATGATAGAATCCCATAAAATTCTGCAAGGATTTATTGATCTGAGAGTAATGTGAATTGTTTTTTAGTTGATCTCATGAAGCATTTTAAAATCGAGATGGATGGATAAATTGTGTTAACAGTTCATCCCTAATGTAACTTCTGACGAACTCTTCCGTAAGAGGGCGGACAGTATTGTAACAATTAGACATTAAGGGGTTAAATCCATTAACAAATTAATTGACAATTAGATTACAACTGTCCCATCTCTGTTGCTGGAAATTATATGTACATTGTTCCTGAAAATTAATGCAAGGCTAATGACAAACCAGACGCTAATTAATATTGCGCTATATATTATATTATATTATATTACATATTGCATGAAAGTGACAATTTTGGCAGCGGAATTTCATCAACTATCCTGCTGCAGTTTAAATGCATTACTGGCCAGGGTTACACGCTGTTTCAATGATGTAATGGAAAAGACAATTTTCTTCCCTTTGGAATTAACTCTGGTTGCCTTTTTACCTTATTGGTGATATATGCAGGCCAGTGTTCATGTGGCATAGATGGAAAATTTCTGAGGTTGATGTGTTTTTTTTGATAGTTCAATTAAGGTATCCCAAGTTGGATGAGATTTAAACAGTTTTATACAGAGGAATTGAATCAGTGAGCTATATATAATTATAAGGAGGAATTTTGTTTATTGCAAAAGGGCATAATATTGTCTTAGTGCAGTGATTATCATAAGATCAAGCACAACACGTTTGGCTGCTGTCAAATGGTGCAAATAGTGTGACACAAAGATGTAAGGAATTATTAAATAAATTATTCATCGTAGAGTGAGGCAGAATATTGAAGATAAACATTAGAATCCTGAGTGACTTGGTGACAAGGAAATTGGAAATATATAATATTTTCAGAAGGTTCCATTAAATTGTGAACCATTATCATGGATTTCAGTTCAGAGTGATTGATTCAGAACATTCCATGAATTATTGAGGGAAGAATTAATTTTATTTGAGATTTTGGAAGTTTAAAGTTTAAAATTAATGATGATCAATTCCATGCCTGCTACTAGTAATGGAAACCAGTCCTTCGATGGGGTACATATAGAAGTTAAAAAACACAGTCACCATGGTGAGTAGAATTAGAATTGGTAGCTAAACAGATTTAATTTGCACAAATGAGAAAATCATTTAATTGTAATCAGTCTTGGTAGGTTTGTTCACTTTAATTGGTTCTTGACAAAACAAAACACTTATAAAGTTTGTTACTTAAGCTGTCCACAGAAATATATTGGGTTGACCAAGTCCTTGCAAGGCTTGGATTTGCCGTATGACTTCCATCGACTTGAACAACTCATAAAATTCCTGTGGACACTCAGTCACAGACCAAATAAGTAATTATGTCAAAGAGAGTTGGAAGTCCCAATGGTTTTTTTATGCCCCCCCCCTTTTCCCCCTGGGCATATTGCTTTGCACATGTTGGTTGATTGGTATATATGTCGGTAGACCAAGTGATCTTGTCAGCTCAGTATTTTGAGAATCTTTTGCTTGATGACAGACATCAAACTTGGTATGTTCACTGTTAACCCCTGAAGATTAGATGACCTCTATTGATTTTAAGGTCAAAGGTCAAGGGTCCAACAACTCTAGACATAGGAAGGGTTGTCTGTTCAATATCTTGAGAATCATTTGGTTGACAGACATTCGTCTCAGTTCTTTTGTTCCCCTTCAGGAGTAGATGACCCCTATCAATTTTGAGGTCACGAGGACAAAGTTCAAGGATCAAACTGAACAAAGTCTTGAAGAATTTGACCACTCAATATCTTGAGAACCCTTTGCTAGACAAACATCAAACTTGATACACTGGTTCCCATTGAGAATTAAATGCCCACTGTAGATTTTCAGGTCACTATAGATCAAAGGTTAAGGTTCAAACTGTATATATATATGAATATATTGTCAGCTCAGTTTCTAGAAAACCCTTTGCTTGACAGACATCAAACTTGGTACACTGGTCCCCCTTTGGAGAAAATAACCTCTATTGATTTTGAGGTCACATCAGCTCAAAATTAGTAGTGTTCATGTATCTTTTAGAGGGTACCAGTGTGTTCCATGCAAGCATATAGATTTGTTTGTCCTTTAACCATGTGTCCTGAAAACCAAAAGGAGTAATCTTCTCCTGGGGTCTACCAGCATTAACCAAGTTTGATAGCATGGTTCTCAAGTTATTTAATGGACAACACTTGATTTACCAATCGATCAACAGGTGCAAACCAATTTGACTTATGTTCACAAGGGGAAGGGGGAGGGGGTTGGAGGGAGGGAAGAATATAAAAAAATAAACATATTAGCATTTTAAATTCTAAAATTTGTACAGATGATTGAAAATAAAAACGCAAAAGAATCAAACATGTAACATATGAAATTAGACCATAGCTTTATGAAATATATGCATGTGCAAGCCTGTGTGATTTACTTAAACAATAAAATGCTTTCTTTGGTTGTTAGTAGGGGAATTAATGTCACAGCTGTTGCAGAAAAAATACATAACCCACGTAAGAGGGTTATGTAAATTTTTCTGCAATAGCTGCGACGTTAATTCCCGTACTAACAACCAAAGAAAGACATTTTATTGTTTATATTTATATCTGCATGTGTAAATAACCATATAAAGTAGGATTAAAAAAGATTAACTATTGTATTATTGATATGTACGTCATTGTACGTTTCGTTGATGGAACAGCCAGTGATCAAGAAATCTGTACAGGTGATATACCTAGTGTTGTTCATGCACTGATAAACGGCATTGCCAGGTTTTCTTTAGAAATAAAGGAGAAAATATTCAGTGGATGTAAATATATACCAGTAACACACAAAAAACTTTTAAAAAAGCATTCCTTGTATGTATATTTTACATGTTAAAAAAATAATAGCAAAAATACACTCAAGGTTTGAATTTATCACTGCTCTACCATGCCTACTGTTAATCATTTGTTATTCGTGAGAACTTTATTTTTGCTTAATTACACGAGGCTGTCTGCTTGCAAAATTTTCTTTCTTTCATATATTTTTATTAATATCAATTATGTACATCCATAACCAAGATTCATAAAATTTTGATGTTTTTATAATTATCGAAAATAAGGTCTTGCGAAAATTTAGTGATCTACTGAGTACATCGATATTATATTTTTTTAACATCCCTGAAGCCTCATTGTGACATTACTTTAGCACGAGTGTCTCCATGTACAAGTATACATAAAAAAGACATTCAAGTCAATTTCATAGTTCAGTTTAAAAAAAAAAACCCAGCAAATAAAAATATTTTCTGCTCTGTTAATGCTCACTGTGCTTCACTGATTTATATGATCTGCTAATACCATGAAGCAAAGAAGCATTTTAAATTTATAAAAAGATATATCCATCATAACTACAGTTAAAATTTTCATGAAAGGAAATTTTATAGGAATGTGTTCAATTTAAATGAAATCATAAAAGTCTTAATTATATAACTCTTATAACTGTCTAGATAAAATTTGTTAGGGAAACATTCTCCCAAAAGTAATTTTAGTGTTCTTACTTAAAATGTTAATATGTTCACAGTAAAGTTTATTTTGTAATGCATAATTGATTCATTGCAGCAGCAGTACTTGCTGCTTAAAATATCTCTGTCAATGCTAACTGCAAATTAAAGTGAACTTCATTTTTAGCTCACTGGAGCTGAAAGCTCAAGTCTGCTTTCCTGATTACCCGTTGTCCTGCGTCCATCCATCTGTCTGTCAAGCTGTCTCTGTAAACTTTTCACATTTTCAACTTCTTCTCAAGAACCACTTGGAAAATTTTAACCAAAATAGTTCAAAACATCCCTGGGTGAAGGGTCAATTCTAAATTGTTTAAATCAAAGGCCAAGCCCCCTTCCATGGGGAGATAATCAAGAAAAGGCAAAAATAGGGTGGGGTCATTAAAAAATCTCCTTTTCAAGAACCACGTGACCAGAAAGGATGGAACTTAAATGGAAGCTTCCTGAGGTAGAGAAGGTTCTAATTTGTTCAAATTATGGACCCGGGGGGTAGGTGGGGCCACAAAAGGGAATCAAAGTTTTACATTGAAATATATAGGAAAAATCTTCTTCTCAAGAGCCATTTTGACTAGGAAAGCTAAAACTTATGTGGAAGCTTCCTGAAGTAGTGTAGATTCTAAATTTTTACAAATCATGGCCCCCGATTGTAGGGTGGGACACAAATTAAGGAATCAAAGTTTTACATTGAAATCATATATATATAGGGAAAATCTTAAAGAATCTTCTTCTCAAGAACCATTGGTTCAGGAAAGCTGATCATATGTGGAAGCTTTCTGAGGTAGTGTAGATTCTAAATTGTTCCAATCAAGACCCCTGGGAGTCTGGAGGGACCACAATAGGGATTATATAGAAAAAAAATCATTAAAACTCCTCAATAGCAAATCCCTGATGAATCATACTAAAGTGGAAGCAATCCTCTGGTAGTGTAAGGTCCAATTTTGTTAAAAATCACAGCCCCGGTGTATAGGGTGGAGCCAAAAAGGTGATAAAAAATACAGAAGAATACAGATACTTTGGGAAAAAATGTGATGCAGAACAGTAGGGCCAAAGTGACTCAGGTCACCGTGAGCGTTGTGGCTCATGGGCCTCTTGTGTAAGATAATTAAAAGTCGAGTTTACATAAAGATCCTATACTTCTCCAACCCTGAGTTGATTTAAAAGCATGTTACAGGACAAAAACATTTATTTTGCTTGGCCTCAAAAATATACCTGCAATAAAAAAAGGATATGTGTTTTCTTTTAGATAAAAGAGTGGTTTGATTTTTGACAAGTGCAAATAAATAAATTAATTACAGTAACTCATTTCTTGTTGAGTAAATGGAAGCAGTCATGTTGACCCTGTGGTTATTAGATGGTATAAAACAACAATAAATCAAGGGTTATCATCTGAATCAATATTGACCATCATACAGTGAAACTAAGAATTGCCTGTCTTCAAACATTCAGGTGATTGTCCCGAGGAAGAACTGCTAAGGCTGATTTTGACTTCAATTTTTAAATAATTAGGTCAGTTTGAGGTTGGAGTATTGTTTTTGTAATCAAACCAAACTTGTAAAAATATCAGTCTTTCTTCAGTATGCACCCAAGAACGACACACAGAAAGGGACTAATAACTTAGGGATGGCCTGACAAAAAACCAAGGCCATTTAGATAAGGTCATCAGGATCAGAGGTGTAAAAATTTAATGTTTGTGCTACATGTATTTGTTTGAAACATTTGGTGTCATACCGCTTTATGTCCGGAGGATGGATGGGTCATATCTTTTTAACACATTCAAACACATAGAAATTGTTTACAATTGAGACACAATGGGAAAAGACAATTTACTCTTTCATAATTAGCTTTGTTATTACACATGCAGTCACTGATTTCCGATTGCTTTCTAATTCCTTTAAGTAGTAGATAAATCCTATTTAGGAGTCAATCTCAGCTTATAGTTTTTAGCTCTACTGGTCAGAAACCAGAAGAGCTTATGCGATAATAAGGTGTCCGCTGTCTATCTGTCTGTCTGTAAACAATTAGACTGTACTAAGATACATAATTCTTTACATCTGTTTTTGATTTCCTTGAACAGTGTTGCCATGGTCACAAAAAATAAATATTTCTGTGAAATACTTTCAAAACACTACTCCTGCTACAGTATTTGCCTGATTTCAGTATAACTTGGCACACAAGTAAATTACACCAAGATACATAATTCTATACATTGGTTTTTGATTTCGATGAACAGTGTTGCCTAAAAATAGATATATCTGTGAAACCTACAGTTTGGTCTGATTTTAATATTATTTGCGTGCAAGCTACACTGAGATACATATAATTGTCTTTATCAGTTTTTGATTCTGATGAATGATGTTGCCATCTAAAATTGAAACTTCTGTAAAATTCTTTTGAAAAGCTACTCCTCCTACAGTTTAATCTAATTGCAATCAATTTTGCCTCAAAAAGAGACCAACCAAACCAGTGATCATTATTCTATTTATTGATGTTGCAAAGTTTCAATTCCTAGTGCTACTTTTCTCTCTCCCTTGTTATAAGTACAAATAAGTAGAGCTACAGTCTTGTCAGAGACTTCTGTTTAGTGATTGAAAAAAGACATGTGTACCTGTATGTTCTCCACCTGCAATGTTCAGTACCCCCATTATGAATAAATGAAGAGTGCTGCAGTTCTGTAAGTTTTAAGCACTTATTGCCATCATTTAGATATTCTTGTATTCTTGTCACTGCAATGGAACTCCAGTTATCATGTCTAGCTGTACCATAAGCTGGCTTTGAACTTAAGGTTTAAATTATATATAATTAATATATATACTATGTAATGTACTTGTATTGTAAATAATTCAGCAGAAGCTGCACTAGGTAGGATATTAGGAAAGCAATTTCTCCCAAGAAGCAGTGTATGAATGAAGATGGGATTGCATTCTTATAATAAATAATTCTTAGCCATTAATTAATATCTGTTCTAATGTCCAACTACATGTATTGATAAACTCCAAACAGTTAAAGTTTAGGGGGATTGATCCACCCCCTCTTGAAACAAAAATCAGACTAAAAATTTTTGGAAGCTCAGCAAAAATAAAAAAAAAAAATGTAAACAACTTGTCCAAGCCCCCCCCCCCCCCCCCCACACACACACACACAAAGGGGGGTCAGAATAAGTCCCTAAATTTCTTCATATGTATGAGTCTCCTTACCAGTCTGTGTTTTATAAGGGGGAAGGGTCCGAGGTTAGTTTGTAGTTACTTTACTATATAAATTTATTAACTCTGACCCCCCCCCCCCCAACACTCACCCACCCACACCCTTATGCATGGACTGTGGTATTAAGTTTTGTGTATTATTGTTTTAGGACTTCTGACATTTATCATAAAAATATAATATTGCTTTTAATTGACTGAAGACCCTTATATTCAGTTCAGGACATTTAGTGTGGCATTTCAAATATTAACATTAAAACACATCATGCAGCATGATTTCATTAATACACCCATATTATATTTCCTTATTCCACGCACATTTCATATTGACAAAAATTATGTTACTTTTTTATTTATATCGATACATTAGTCTGTGAAAAAACATCATGTACCAATAATCATCAAATTAAGCTATACAAGTTGATGGGAGCCTACATGTAGGTGAATGAACATTTATAAATATCTGTGATTTAATTATCAATTATCACTCTATTATGACCAGACAGGTAGATACAAAACATCGAGTCTGGATCTAATTACTTTATATTGTCACACACAGTTCCGACAGACTGACAGCATTTTTTTTGTGTGCCTGGATTTAAATCTCTTTTCATTGAAATCTTAAGTTTGTTAAGGGATGATGTTATCTTGTTTATTTTGATCGACCCTGAAGGAACTTTATACCTAAAGAAAAACTACCACAAGCAGTAAGTTGAAATCAATTTATATACGTATATTGATGCATATCGATGTAAATTTTCTAATCTTTTTCACGTGTATCAATCTGTACAAGATAACTAAATTATTGATTTTATATACAAAAATTTAAAACTTCCATAATGTTCCTTGGTGCAAGATTTACCTGTATGAATAAATTATTTTCTCATAATGTCACATTCTCACCATTAAGGCAAATGTAAATATAATATCTCAGTATTTGAAATCAATGACAGTAATATCTCCTTTTCAGATCTGAAATTTTTATTTTTTGATAACTGCCTCTATTTGAAATTTTATTTTTTGGCAATCATGTTCTCTCAGAACTTTATCAATACAAGAACATGTACATACACATGTCAAGTTCCTTCTCAATTTAATACCAATAAACAACATTTTTCAATAAAATATCCAGAGCATAAACTCTGAAATTCTGCACAATGAAATCTCATTCACAGGTGACAAATCTATGTATGCAATTATACCTGTATCCTTGTGTGGGGGCCCATGTATCAAATGTTAAAGAAAATATTTTAGTCGCATGCAATCATAAGTTGTTTATTACAAGAAAATTTAACCTATTAGGGTATAAAGCAATTTTCGTTTCTCTCACATGGTCAGTTGGCCTGGCCATTTTTTGATAAAAAAAATTCTGGACAATTTTTTTAAGCACTTCAGCTGATCTGTTGTGTCCTTCAATGCACAGGTCAATTGACAAAATTTATGTGCCCCAGGCCATCAGTCCATTTTGGCAATGACACAATGTGACTCAGCTTTAAAGGTGCTTGGACACAGATTTGAAGTTAATATTTTCTCAGATTTTCTATATAATTTCATGACTTATATGTTGCTATAGCATTTCATACTAAAATATAATAAAAATCTTATTTCATCTCGAAGTTATTGAAACTTCAAATTTCTGGACGCGTTTGATTGACACATCCTTGCACTTTCACGATTCTTAATTTTATTCTTAATACTTAAAAAAAGTGGCAGTTTTGTTGTGTATAAATGAAAAATATTAAAACTATAATCCAGAAAATTCAGAGTAGAAATGTTCGAAAGCAAAACCCACTCACAGTATAATGTCAGTCCGTGCTCAGTGGTGTGTGCAGACTTTTACAATTGAACACACCCGGTGAATCGTAAACATTAACAATAACAGAGCTCGTGCCCTGTTTACAGAAACAGTTTACGTTTCACGGTGTATTCAATTTGTTAAACTCTGTACACAACAATGAGCACGGGCTGACGATATTAGTGAGGGGGTTTGCTTTCGCACATTTCTACTCTGAATTTTCTGGATTATAGATGTAATGTTTTTCATTAATACACAACAAAATCGCTTCTTTTCTTAAATATTAAGGATAAAGATAAAATTTGTGAAAGTGCAAGGATGTGTTAATCAAACGCGTCCACGAATTCATAGTTCCAATAATTTCCAGATAAAATAAGTTTTTAATTATATTTTCGTGTGAAATGCTATTGCAATATATAAGTCGTGATAATTTATACAGAAATTATGAGAAAATATTAACTTCAAATCTGTGTCTAAGCACCTTTAAATTGCAGCTATGAAAACGAAAATGAAAAGAATCTATACTTTTCTAGTGCATTGGGCATTTTCATTCTATTCTGATAATGGTATACCATGGTTAGATCAATAAATACACTAGTAAAACAGTTTGACTGGCCTTTTTCTGAAAGACTTAAAACATATTAGGAAAATTTTATTAATATTCTTGCATATTCTTCAAACATCATGTGCATGCAAAGAAATGATTAGAAGAAATTTAATTAATATTTTGAGACAAAAGTGCTACAATGTATGCTTAGAACTATAACTAGTTCAGCACACAACAGACAGAGTAATTCCATTTGTCCCATGGAAGTAATGATCTAAGCCTTGGAGTTTCTTCAGTTCACCTGGACATGCAAAGGGCATTTTGATAAGAGACAATTTTCAGAACTAGCCATCAAATACATATATCAGCTAGTTTTTGCAGCAGAAGCACATAAACATGTGTTGGATCCATTTGAATTAAGTTTTTGGTCAGTTGAAGATTGAATTTTTTTTTCCAATTAAAAAAAGGCAATTATAAGACCAATGTACGAGGGCTGTTCGGAAATTATTGAGACAATGTGTATATTCTTTTTTCTCACGAACGTCTTTCGGTGAAAATTTGCAAATACGTTTGACAAATAATAAAAATTAATAAAAGCAAAAAATATTTTTCATATATTTGATTTCTTCTTCTCAGTGGTATATTTATGTGTCAATGGTAGGGGTACCCGGCGCAGTCACGAAATCAGATTTTGAAAATATGTTACACTAACGTTCAAACTCCCGGTGGACTCATAGTAAGAGCGAAAATGATTCAATTTATGTATATAATTTTTCAATTTAATTTTGACTTCATTTTGTGCAAGTTTGTTTAAATTTCGATCAGAAATACGGAGATCATAAATAAATTTAAGCACGGCATAGAAAACTGAGAACAACGACAAAATGGAATTTGACGTCAAGGCGGCGCAGCGAGCATACCTTTAATTTTGTGTAGAGCTATAGAGAACTCTTTTCCAGACTGAACGACCTGCTAAAACAATAACAATGCAAAAATGTGTCTAAGGGTTTTATTTTTTTCATTGGTATATATTTTATTCTTACAAAATATTCAACAAGAGTAAAAACAAAAGCTCCAGACGACCATCAATTATTACGGAGTAAATAACGTTGACCCGCTGTGCAAAAATCGGTACTGCGTGATGCTAATTCAACCTGCATTTGACACTTCGTGTATTTTTTACACTGAGGTAGCAACAGCACACATTTTTTTTAATTTTATTTTTTAAAGAATTGTTTAAGAAAAGAGACAGTTTGATTTTTGGAATATGTGATAACAGAGAAAGAAGAGTAAATGCTTTCTGATCGTTTCACTTGCAAAAACATCTCTGGCTGATGTGACGTTAAAATGACGTAGCGATGCTGCCCCAGGTCGATAGACATATGCATGTTTATAATTTCTCCGGAACTTGTCTAATTATCTTATAAATTAGAAATTTTGCACATTTCTTTTATTCGTTATTTATAAAATGTTGACGGAGTTCCATGAATGTATCTCTGGCCTTTATGGAGTAAAAGTAAATGTCTCAATAATTTCCGAACAGCCCTCGTATGTGACCCCTTAATTAAGGGGTGGATTTTCTTAAGAAAGTCTATGAGAATATAATTTTTATGCCCATTAGCCTTTTAATTGTTTTATATATAATTTGGTAATTTATCAAAAGTTTACAAAAGATAGACATTTAAAGCATACTAAATGAGTTTCTTTAAAAAAAATAATCTTACAAATGGAATTTTTTGGGTTGTCTTTTGAAACCCATTGATATTATGTTTATAAGTTTGTTGTCATAATTACCAAGTTAGTCTGACCTGTGTTCTTTAACAGTATGACTGATATTATTATTTCATTCTTCAAGACTAGCACTATATTTTAATCATACACAGAGAAACATCAGGAAACAAATTTGTATCAGAACATTCATTGTACTTATTTTGTGTGACCTTTTGCGATAATTGCGGTCTTAATTAGCTGACTTTTCTGTTCTCTCTTATTGTGTGCAGAATAACTGTTGAAGAATATGGTGTACTAGTAAGGCCACCTCCTCTCTTTCTTCATTTTCCTTAGAGCAAGGGAGTGAAGAGTAAGGGGTGACATTGCAACTGAGTTGGGGTTCCAGGGAATATACAGCTGTAGGTAGTGAGAAGAAAGAATGCAAGAGCAACAAAAAAAGAAGGCAAGAATGAGAGGGTCATTAAAATTTAAATTAGGGATCCAGAAAATGAATGATATCATAGGAATGTGAGAGAGCTAGGGCAACAAAGGCACCTTGCAAATGAGCACATCAATCCTGATATAAATTATTACTTGGGTAACGTCTGTTACATATTCACTCACTCACCCAGCAACTTGTTGTGAGGGGATAACAAAGTTATCTATTATTGCCTATTGTTGCGGAAACTAGGACAACAATAGGCAGGGGTATTTTAATATTGCTCCCTTGCTCTTGTGTTCACCAGTGTTCTCATCCTCCCATTCTCACTCTTTTGGTCTGATGCTCCCCCTTGGTTTTGTTTTTGCCCTTTTGTTGTTGCTCCCTCAATTTATTGCCCTCCTTCCCTCTCATTGTTGCACTTAGGTTATTGTTCCCTTGTTTTGTTGCCCTCTTTCCCCCTCATTGTTGCCCTTATGTTGTTACACTCTCAGTTTGTTGCCCTCCTCCCCTCTCATTGTTGCCCTTATGTTGTTGCTCTCTCATTTTGTTGTCCTCCTTCCTTCTCATTGTTGCCCCAGTGTTGCTCCCACATTTTGTTGCCCTCCTCTCCTCCCATTGTTGCTCTGATTTTGTTACTCCTTCACATTCTTGATTCCTTGAATTGCTGTCCTCAATTTCCCAATCACCTAAAGGGCAAGGATGCAAAGTAGCAAATGTTAGTTCACCATATCATATACAGTTATTAATTTTGATAACATATCAATGATTGATGATTAGGGGTGAAACGATACACCTCCTTCACGGTTCGATACGTATTGTAAAATTTTGTCTCGGTTCGGTTATTTTCGATACGATACATTTTCATAGAAGGAAACGAATTCAACGTTGTTTTATGCTTTCTTTTTCTAAATCTAGTCAGATATTTTACGAATTTTATTTGCAAATTGACTAGAAGAAATTGATTACAATTATTTGACTGTCAAAAATTATTTTACAAGCTATCAGTCATCAAAAATTTACGTTTTCTATACTTATTTATACTGAATAACGTGTTTACCTTATGCCAAACCCGACTGAATAACGATCCCGACCGAAAAATGAACCGAACCGAAAATTAGAGATTTTGCACCGTGTATCAAACCGAGAAAAAATACCGCGGTGTATCGATACCGCGGTGAACCGTTTCACTCCTATTGATGATTGGCATTTCTTTCATCTCTTCATTAATTATTATTTGCTTATTATATCCAGATGAAGCCCATGAGAGGTGCATCTAATTTGTTTTGTTTTATTTGGCAGGTACATCAATTACATTTTTACAGAAATGACTATGCATTTTTGTGCAATATGGTATGAAATGCTGACACTTTTTGTACATTCTTGGCTATCAAGATGATTATAAGTCAGCTTTCTTGAGGTCCTTCAGATTGTGTTTGTGATTGAGCCTGGATTTTGCATGTTACTTTTTATGTGTAGGACATTGATTTTATAGAATTCAAAAGAATTATGGTGTGATAGTGATGGGACCATTTCCTATACTCTTAACCTTATAACAATATACAGACTGAAGCGTAATTTTTGACAGAGTTGGAGTGGTGGAAGAGGAGTTATTATAATCCTGTCCTACGGGGGGCTTAATATTATTTTGCCTTTAATAAGGAATATTTTCAGTCTCTGTGCATCATATTCTGATCAAAATAGTTTGTGGAACTCTGCATGTTGAATTTTAATGTCACAGCTTTGATCCAGGGCACATTCAAGGGTATACATGTATCTGGAGGATAGAGGAAGAATTTTACAGGGAGATTTCAAGCTTAAAGGATGTATTATGGAAAGTGCTACTTTTTAAATTATTTTTATTTGACTCTGAGGCATTCTTCAGAGAGTTTAAACTGCCTATTAAGGACATACGCAACGTACCTTACCTACTGATAATTTTTCGAGATATTCTTAATTTAAGATTGTAGTGCCATCAGATGTTCGTAGACAAAAAATCAGCATGCATTACCAGGGGTTTTGAAATGATATCAAATGATGAAAATTCTGGTATAATTCAAAGAAAAATATACAAAAATTACTAAACATATATTCTAGATGTTTTGTTTATCCAAACTTGTTTTAGAAAAAGTGTACAATAGCATATATAGACATTAAAATGTAGCACACAGTTCCTTTAAGTATTGGAACTCTTCAACTCCAGGGAAAAAGACTATAAAGTTCAAACTACGTTGCGTATGTCCTTAAGAGCTCACTTGAATTACATCGGTATATTTTAATTTTATTGTTTGATTTTCACTGGTTGAGTATTTACTAACCATGGCATAAACAGTTGAACTTCATTATTTCAAACACTGACATTTTGTATACCAAGAATATTGATGTAACGTGCATTGGCATTCCCAACTGCTTTTTCCTAATTTTTTTTTACCCTTGTCATCTCAAGTCCATGGATGTCTTGAAGTTTTATCTTTCTCCCCTTGAGTTTGTGATAACAAGGTTTTACTGTACATGCATAAATACAAAGTAGCTGAGGGAATGTTGTAACTGAGATGTTAACTACAGATTGAGATACTGGGCATTATCATTCAAGGTTATAAAATCTGACACTAAATGAGAAGGTAAATTGAGAACCATTTGCAGTCAAAATGAGACATTAACCAAACTTGATCAATTTCCTGTTCATATTATACTTAACAAAGAAAAATCAGGTATGAAGTCACTGTGACAGAAGAAAGCTATCTTTAAAATTTGGTGGGTAGCGTATCTCTTGTTTCATGCATGAAGTTTGTCAGATTTAGTGGTTTCTACATTAAGACCATTTGATAAAGTAAGTTTGTGTTGTTGACTAACAATTTATCTTTATTAGTCATATTGATTCAGAATCTATTATTTTGTTATAGACATGGAGGATTCGGGACAGGTCTTCCTGGCCATCATCAGTGCATTAGGGTCAGTGGTGGTACTGGTGGTGGCAGTGTTGTTGTGTGGGTGGTGCCTCAAGAAGACAGATGATGATGATGATGAACTAGACAGCTCAGACATTCTAGCACAGAAATACACCGCTGTGGCGCCTCAGGATTCTGATAAGTCTGATGGGGTCCGGGTGCTAAATAAACGGTCCTGGGAAGCAAGACCCTCCATGCATGGCTCACCAATGCTTGGAAGAGAAAGTGTCAGGTACCGTATTTACATGTAATTTGTATAACTGTAAACAAACTTTTTCACTGCATCATAATTCTTCAGATTACAATGCCTGTTCAATCCTGAATTCTTTGCCTTTTTACATGAGCTGGTATGTCTTAAATGTAATTTAAGTATGCTGTGACAAATTTCCATGGAAAATTTGTTCTTGTATACATAGCGTAATTTAATCACGTGGAAAAAAAGTACAACTACAGTTTTCTATGTGTATATATGGCACTTCTTTTCAAAAGAGTTACAATTGGTTCATAAAAGAAATTTCATATGTAATACTTCTGTATGATGCTTTGTGAAAGTAGAAGGTATGATTACAATAAAAGTAAAGTATGTGGATAAATGATAATTCAGAAATGGAATTTTTTTTTATCCCCCCCCCCACCCCCACCATTGCACAAATCTGTATTTTTTGTGGAACTGCATGACTGCAATCAAAATCTGAATGATGTATTGAGGCTAGGTTCACTGATTTCTGTTTCTGTGTGTGATATTTTTATTAGTCCAAGTGTACATACAGCAAAATGAACAACAGTTCGACAGCATTTTGAAATTGTTACTTTGACTATATGCAAACAAGAAAATTTCAAATTTCAAATTATACATTGCTTTTAAAATACCTGTTTAAAAGTAAAATTTGAAATTGCATGTTGTTTGACTTAGCCATTTCAGATGAATTATAGGGAAATATCATTAGTTTGCCTATCTTAAACTAATGTCAACATATGGTTGAAATTAAAGGTTATCTTATTAACCTTAATTGTAAGTCTCTATACTGCTGTACATTTCAGTTACAGTATAAGTTTTAGCTTAAAATTTCTATTTCTGTATGTTAGATTGAATAAAATAATCTTTTATTTTCCATTTTTTACATTGTGGTTAAATAACAAGATGTAAATTGCAATACCAAGGGAAAACTTTTGTCCCTTGGTCTCCAATTTGTATATGTGGCATTTTGTGTGATAAACATTATATTCTGGTTTGGATCCCACAACAAAATTCCTTTTATTTGATTTTGGATCAAAAATTCTAAAGCTTGATGTTCATCATTAGAAAAAAGGAAGTTAAATGAGAAATATTTTTTTTCAATAAAAATTGAAATGAAAATTACCATGACATTACGGCAATAAAATGCCAAGAAAATTTTTACCAATAACATTGTTTTGACACTTTCATGTAAACTGGATATTGTGTGCCATGGAGTAATTATTTCAGTCTTTGCTTTTGTTGATTGTTAGTGTCAATTACTAAAACAGATACCTTGCAGGTTA
This sequence comes from Saccostrea echinata, assembly GCF_033153115.1. Lineage (NCBI taxonomy): Eukaryota > Metazoa > Mollusca > Bivalvia > Ostreida > Ostreidae > Saccostrea > Saccostrea echinata. Next base: position 735,968 of record NW_026889793.1, read on the forward strand.
ATTGCAATGTCCTCCTCTAGGTGGGGTGTTTTATCATCTTCAAAGATTACAATGATAGCTACTGACACACACTACGCAGTCACATGAGCAATAGATGAAATTGCTTTTGTCTCAGTTATAGTGAATTGCTTCAATATGTTAGAATTTAATAAATTAGTTTAAATGTTAGTTTGGTATGTAAAAGATGGGATTAGAATACTTAAGTAGAAATTGTGATAATAAGTCATATGTCTGACTCGGAATTAAGACCTCAGAGTCTGACCTACTGTCTTTGTATGAGTCATGCAGACCATAATAAGAGGTCATCCTCGATACTGATAAATTCTTTGTCAGCATGGCACATTGGTTAGAAGGTCATGCTTTAGCAGAAAAAATGTTCCTAACTAGATCAAACCCACTGTAGGAATTGGAGACCAGTTGTTGGATGAGACTATTAAACATTAGGTTCTGTTTCGCGGAGGTGCTCACACAAAAAGATCCCTTACTACTAAATGGCCGTAAGTTCCGAGTACAGGTCTTAAGGAGACAGGTGAACAAGGTGTGCAGAATGCCTATAGCTTCAGATATATAAAAATCGTGTTCAATTTATGAATTTAGTACCTAGAGTAAAGTTCTCATTATTGAAATTTATGAAATTATGACAAACAAAACTTTTCTGAGGAAAATTTTTCTCTGGAAAAATTATTCTATTATTAAAAAAAAAAATATGGTATTCATGGGGTTCGGACCCTAGCAGTAGAAATTCTGAGTATCATTTTACTTTGAGACTAACCACTACGCTACGAAACATGGCATTTAAATCATGTTTGTGATGTGACCCTTGACTAAATGGACTTCAAGAATTTCTTGGAAAGATACAAATGTTGTGTCATAAAAGTGTGTTTTTAAGGTGGGGCTTTGCTCCATGTTATTGTTAACCAAAAAATTTGTATTTTTACGCACACTCTGATGGTAAACTTTCAAAAAATGGAGCAAAAACCAACTTGTATCGAAAAGTTGTTAAAATGATCCTTTTTGCCTTCTTATGTGTGTGTATGCTATTTCGTAGGCAAATAATTTCAATCTTTGTGAGATTTTTGCAAATTGTGGAGATTTTACATAAAGAATAGTTTAATGTTAGATGAAAAATGAAAGAAAATTTTGTAATGATTGAGATTTAATTTTTCACCTTCATATTTGTTGCACTATAGGCATTTCGCTCGCCTTGTTCGCCTATCTTTCAGCTTTAAGCTTCCACTTTGTGGCTTCTCAACGTAAGTGAAAGATTCTGGTAAAAAGCACATAAACAAACATTCTCTTATAGGTGAACGCTCAGGACCACGGTAAACTAGGATGAATATAGATACATGTATATGTACATATATATTTTACGAAGATTTCCTTATAAATTTATTTTGGGATGACAAATGTATACAAAGTTGTTCACACAGACGAATATAGACCTGTGATATTTTATTTAGCAAATAAAATGTATGAAAGAGTATGCTAGCATGAGTGCTATTGTTTATTGTTAATCTTTGAAACATATTTCCTTTGATGATTTTATATGCTTAACATAAGTAAATAAAAATATTGCTTAAAATGACGAAACGTAAATTGTCATTTTATTATGTATAAAGCACTGTCAAATGAAGACAATGAGAGACAACTCTAACGGAAGTTCTACCATTTTGATACTCAGTTAAGAATGTTTTAAGAATTAAAGGTAATCGCACGAAAATGTGCATAATAGTGAAGAAATCCCATGAACCTTTTGATTTTCCTACTCAAGGTAATTTGTCCAGAAACACTTATAAGTAGATGAGATTTTTAAAATAAATGCTATCGTTTATTTTCTGCCTGTAAGTGTTTCTAGATAAATTGCGCGTATTAGTGTATATTTAATACAGCATGTGAAATGCAATGAGAAAAAGCTCGTAAGTACGGTACATTATATGAAAAAATTACAAAACATGCACGGTAAATACCACTGATCGATAAAAAAAAACCCTGCTTAAACAATATTTGATGTCCTTTTATTGTATTTACTTATATTTGAACTGGACAGAAGATCAGAATTCAAATCTTATTTGCATTTATACTTATTTCATTTATTTCATCCATTGTTCCAAAGACCAATAGAAACCAACAGGTACAAGTTCATTTGTATACAGAAATTTGGCCTGTACATATACCTTTGGTTGAAAATGAAAGTGAAATGCAAAATCTCGAGACGGCTCTTCGTGAGTTGATTGTAAAGATAGGGCACTCGATTGTTAAAAAAAACAAACAAAAATCTGGTGACTATTATTGTATCCTTTAAAAATATCACAGTTAGATGAAAGATTTGCACCATATTCATATTATGGATTTTTGTCTTATGTATTAAACGTTTAATTAAATAAAACCACAATATACAAGATCACTTTTCAGTGACAGATTTACGTATTTTCTGCACTTGACACTCAGGAAATGATAGTTGCAAAAAATTCATGTCAAGCCTTTTACTCTGTGTTTTTTACAATCAAGAAAGATTCTGTAAAAAGTACGATAACACAGGACCTTGGACCTCTGGTCACAACAAATATTTCCTTTTTACTTTAATGTATACAAGTCTCTCTAATTAAGACCGAATTTTGATATATATTGACGCCCTTTCTTGAATACTTGCATGTAGTATCACCATTCTAACAGTATTCTGGACAGAGTGTACGTGTATTTGATACCAATACCTTAGCTTTACCTTGAGCACCGTGTGACTTTTTTATCCATGTGTGTAGAAAAATACTTTCTGGTTGGATAGAAAATAACTCAAGTTGATGTGCAATTTATTGCAGTGCTTTTCTGAATAAAAAGTTATTTCTAACTATGAACCAACCACTATAAAATCTTCTGTCAGAAGTGGGTGATTGCCATTTACATTGCAATCGCATTGTATAGCAGATACACAAGGAAAATAACTCTAGCCTACAGTCAAACTGTTGGACAAAGATTCCATATGTCAATGCTCGGCGGAGCACTAGCATTTTATCCAATACTTCCTCACAGAGAAACTGAAACGTGAGAGATAAATTGAAGATGATTGCAATATGAATTACCAAAGTACTCGTAAGTGGATAGGCATTTGTCATTCCTTTGGAAACTATTTAGGAATCATTCGTTTGGAAAGCTTTTAAAGAAGTCTGTGTATCTGAATAAGGGCGGGAAATAAAGCATTGGAGCAAACTTTCTTTCCTTAAAACTTTGAAAATCGATAGAAAAATCTGATGTGAATGCTTGTTTTCTTAAACCAAAAAAGTGATCCTCTTGCTAGTTTCCTTAGTTATTTAAGTATTTAACTATTCTTTTGAACAAATAAATGAATTGGTATAACGTCACCGACTATTTTAATTTCTATCAGTTGGGACTGTTGAGAAGAAAATGAGATCAAATTTGATACCCAAATAGCTTTTGGAACCTTTTAAAAATTTGCACCTTCAAGATTATATATCTGAAAGTAACAGTAAACTTTGAATGTGAATTTGTCTTCACTATCGCCCTCCTCTTTTGTATTATCCTATTGAAATACAAGCATGTGATTGATTATACTCTCGTCAAAAGATCAAAAAGACCAAACAGAAAATCTACATCTTGAAGTTAGATAGCTGCGGAACTGTAGCGTTATGGTTTTACATTTCCGTGTTTGACCATAACGCTACAGATCCCATAATGCAAATATTGTGCAATTTACGGCGCAAGATTTTCTGCGCACGGTTGGAATGTGTTTCTCCACTTTCCAGCACTGGTCAATCAACACTTGCCAATCCCTAATTCCAGATATATCCAATTACCAATTGATATATTTTATGCACCTCCCAACCCTTTACTACAGACCAATAAATTCGCTTGTTTGGAATTTTCTGCCGTCCGACAAAAAGTTCAAAACGAGAGTTTATTGGTCTGTATGGACGACTAAAAAGGGTTAGAAGGTGGATAAAACATGCAGATTGGTTAAATAATATGTCTAGAATTATGGAGTGAAGGTAGATGATAGACCAATGCTGGATATTAGAGAAACTCTCGACAAACATGCGCAGAAAAAAATCTTGCGCCGTAAATTGCACCATATTTGCATTACGGGATCTGTAGCTTTATGGTCAAAGACTAAAATATAAAATCATAACGCTACAGTTCTGCAGCTAGAAGTTTGTTTGTTATGTTTCTGACCTATTTCCTGCCCATTATCGGAACAATCGATTGCCTCAGACATAACATAGTAAGATCAGACAATATATAGTATTCAGTGAGTATCATTTGATCTGAGAGTGTATAACATTATATCACACGCCAAATGATTGATTGATTTTTCATCATTTTATGTTCTTTTGGACTAGTTTCGAGGAAGTGAACCTGTGATATGTATTCAGACATTGTTTAAATCCTATGTATTGATGTATAAGTTCCATTGTTGTAAAAAAAAAGCAAAGGATCAATAGAGATTTGTACAATATGGTTATGGACATGTTTCAGTGTTAGCCAGTTCTAGTTATTTGTTCTATGTATATAAAAATTCGTGAATTGCATGTGTAGGATCTTACACTTAGGAACTCCCTCAGCGGTAAAATCGGGATAAAATACTTTTAAAATGGGACCAGACAATTCTCCTAGAAATAAAGTAGAGGGTACTCAGTTTATTTCACCATCAAATATTAAGAATTTCTCCTCCTCTTTTTAAAGATGTCTCTGCAGCGAAAGAGAGCTCTAGTTGTACTACTATCTGTTCAAAACAAGGAATATATAAAACGACTCTTTAACATAGAGAAATGCTTAGTTATATCATAAAATTAATTTGATTCGAAATTATTGGCTCTGTCATATCTGCAAAGGAAATCTTTAAAGTCTTTATTATTGGTTTTGTCATGAAACCATTACACTAATTGACCATTTCTCCCAAAAGAACCTCACATAGAAAAGAAAAACAACTCAAACTTAGGGTTAGATCACTGTTTTGTTAAGGACTTTAAAGAAAGTACTGCATAATGATATTTTCAGTAATTTTTATTTAACACCGGATAATTGTATTTAATGCAAAATAAAAATGTGAATGGAAATGGTATGATACACAGGTTATCTATGAAAGACGATACAATAATTTAATTCTTTTTAAGTTTGACCGAACGACATGCAAGTGATACAAAGAATCTCCAAACTATATATTATGGTTCAGAAATCAGGCAAATCACTGTAGGAGGACCAGAAGTTTACATTCAACTCTAAATTCTAAGAGAACGTTACCTTACTAGTCGATTTACATTTAAGAGGCCTGTGTCTTCACTCTCCGATTAAGTTAAAGAATTTGTGAGAAGTGATAATAATTTAGACAAGAAAAGGCTTAATTTATCTTTATGTAATTATTTTTACTATTGTCACGGCGGATTCATTAGTAAATTTTATAGTAGAAGTCAAGGCTGAATTGTATTTTGTTGTTGATTCTTAGAAATCCGATTCTTTTTTCCCCCTGATTTATTGTGGACAGTAGGCCGGTTTTCTCTTTCTCATGAGATTGGATTTTTTCACACCCATTGTACAAGCATTGTGTCACAGAGAATAAAAGCACATAGTAAAAGAAAAGAAATAATTGGATTCTCCTCGTTAAAAGGGAAACTGGGTTATATAATTATCTGATATTTATATTACATATATGTCATTAAAAAGTCCATTTGTCTGCAGCAAATTGGAACAGCTCGTTAAATTTGTGTAGGGAAGATTCTAGCTGAATTGAATTGTTCATTTGTTTTCTGCTATCATTATACACTGTTATATACTGAAGTATTGTAATGTCTATCAGTAACGTCTACAATCCGATTTGGCAAAGCAATTTGTCTGTTTAAAGAGCAATTAATTTCCTTTGATCTATAGATATTAATGAGGGGATACATTGGAAATCGATGATTTGTATTGTTTCAGTAGACTTTCGGGCTTGATTAATGTTCGCTATCTTCATCTTTCAGAGCATAGTATTTCACTTGAGTAAAAGAAAGAAAAACATAGCTATATTTGCTGCTTACAGCAAATTAGAAGACTTATGACCACAGTATTTTAAGATATGCTTTCTAACGGGAGTATTTTTGTCTTGATAATAATGATACACTGTGTAAAAATCCCATTATAATCTATATCAGCTTGCTTTTACGGAAACAATGTATGATTTATCTTGTTTTGAAAAGGACTGATTGATTGATTGATTGTATGTTGTTTTACGTTCTATTCGAGAATTTTTCACTTATATAGAGATGTCACCATATACCGTCGAGGGGCTTCAAATTTAGACATTTACTCGGCACTCGGGGTCATTGAGCAATGAGGGATCTTTATCTTGCTAAAGCCCGCCATGACATGGAGCCTCGATTTTGAGGTCTCATTCAAAAGACTCGCAGCTTTTACTTCAAAGTGCTGAGCGCTTTGCGAGGGAATGGTTGCTACCTATTTTTTATCGACTTTTTACGAATTTTGGTACATTATTTTCTTGAAAAAAAACCCCCAACTTTTTACTTAATGATGTAAGAATTTGTATAAATAAGTACTTGTGGCATAATCTGGACATTGAATGCTATGTATAATGGTCTTTTGATATTTAAAAGGGCCAAACAGCCTTGCATAATTTTCATTACACCGTAATCTCATTAGACATTGTGTTGATGTAAAAACTAAAGAATGTTATTGCACTACGGTTTTTGAAGATGACGTTTAATGTACTTAGTTTATAAGTAGAACATATGTTTCTTTTTTTCTTCAAAAGTTGATCGATCTCAATGCAGAAATTTGACCATATTGCTTTTCCGATAAGACAACTGTTGCGATATTTTATAGTCAGTCGATCTAAAGCTTAGACAAAAATCGGCATTATGATTTCTTGTCGTGCTCTTGGTTTCGTAGAAGTATCTTGGTAAACGATGATGACTTGAAAATGTCATTGTCCTTTGACAACAATCAATTAACTGCGCTTTTGCTCATCCGACGAAACTGATATGATAAATGGGAATTGTACATGATGTGAAAACGCACTCTATGGTAAAATTCCCAAATCGATACATTCGTTTACTTATTTTCCTACGTGTTTTATTTCTACCGTGAATGGAAGGTGAAAATCTTTGTAGATGTGAGCATTTTGAGGTATTATAACTTTTGAAGTTTTTCTTCATTTTGTTCAAATGAATAATTGTGTCTAGAAGAATTCATACTTACATTATTTGAACAGTTAAGTATCTTTAAGCAATGTTATACTTACTGTACTAATGGTAACGTACTTCATAATGTAGAAAACAATGTGCTAATAGATTTTAAAGCAGCTCCAGTAAAAATGCTCCCAGCAGACTCACTAGGTGGGCTGCTGCACCTGCATAATCATCATTAATCGTGGGAGACCAATGTCAATGGATTTGTGGATGACCTTTTCAAGGAATTAATACCCCAAAGAACAATTACTTTGTCAGTGCATCAGGTGATAGAATCTTCCATACGAGTTACCCACGAAATAACTTTTCAAGGAACCAGTATAATTGTAGTTACCCACAAACATTGTCCCCCACTAATTAATATGATTCCGTAAATATTAAGTGTATTTCTAATTATGAAAGCTTTTTTGAGTTTATTTAAAATAAATCTTGATGATAATGTCAAAAACCTGATATGTCTTTAACCATCTTGAATTTAAAAAAAACCCCTAAAGTTATGATCAAATGTGTACATGTAGTATCTTATTATTTAAAGTGAAAATAATTTGAATGATGGATTTCCTATTTTTATATTTTTTCCAAATAAACGACAAGGTAGGCTAAGACCCCTTTTTGGCCCCTGGTTTGGGATGTCTTTTAGAATGATGCAACAGTTTATCAATAGAAACCTGTTGTTACCCCTGCCACAAAATGGGTATTGATTCTAAGTCATGGGATACACAGGGGTCACAGGAAGGTCACAAAATATGTAAATTACCGAATTTTCTCATTTTTATGCAAATTTTCATCGATTTTACAGCACATTTTGTTTCAGAAAACATAGAGCACAAGCTTGCCTATCTACCAAATTTATATATTTCATACACTAGTATCAGATGCATCTTATGTATAAAAATCTCAGATAGACATGCTTGTGCTCTATGTTTTCCGAAGTGAAAAGTATCTCAAATTTGATGAAATTCCACCAGAATTCAGGAAATTCGGGAAAAGGTCCTACTTCTGCAACCTCTTGTGGCCTCTGTGTAAGCTTTGAATCAAAATTAGTGCTGGTTTTAAAACAAGCATCATTTTAAGTTCTTAAATACAAACTATCACAATTTTAACTGTGTTCTGATTTTTACATCAAACAAGCGGCCAGATTCGGCCGTTACCATACCTTGTCCTTTTTATATTGGTGGAAAAAAGCAAACAATGATAAGAAATGTATTAATGAAATTATTCCTTTTCCATTTAAAGTTGATGAAGTTAGTCTTCAAATTTTTATAAGGAACATGAAATTTTTTGTTGTCATGAAAACTAATAAAATATCAATTTCTTTGATCACTTTAAAGATAAATGTATGTCTGCAAAGTTATTGTTTTCCATTCTTTCCACTATAGAGACTTTTATCAAAATATTCCCGTCGCACTGAAAACATTATGTACATAACCCTTAGCATCTATCAGGAATCATCAGCAGCTATAAATAGGAACTGCCAGAAGCCGTCGAAATCTGTGCAGATTCTGGTGAACGTTGATAACACGATTGAAATAGAACAGCATTTTAACGACATCCCAGAGACTTGGGTACCAGTCACGTTTAATAGAGCTGCAATATATCACACTATTCGATTCAAAACAACCAAATTTCTTGATATGAGAAAGTGTTATAAAAGAGGAAAAAATATATAACTTCCTTTTAGTTGAGTTTTCTTTATATCCAGGTTCGTTATAAGTAAGTTTTACTGTATAAAATTCACACTTGCATAATTTAATTTAATAAGAAGAAAACAAATCCATTCGTGAAAAAACAAGTAAGTAATAAATTTTATATGCATTTATATTAAGTGATAGTGAAAAATTATACAAAATTTGGCTCCGATCTCCATTTCAACTTCGGTATAACTACAAAACTTTACTGCATGACAGGAAGGAGAGAGTTAACTGATTATAGATATACACCAGGAAGGTTATGGATGACCTGGTAGAAAATTCTTCTTTGAATAGTAAGGATATGAAAAGGGGGAGGCAAAAATCAACTTTAAACAATATTAGCCGTGCCGTGTCAAACCTAAGACGTAAACATAGGTAGTGACTGTTCCTTCACCAAGCGCCCGGGACTAGAAGTGAAAGTCACTGGTCTTCAAGATGAGACCTTAAAAACCGAGGTCCCATGTCACGGTAGGCGTTGGCACATTAAAGAACCCTCACTGCCCAGTGGCCCTGAGTGCCGAGGATTGGTCTAAAGAGCTACATGTAGGTTCACTTTATACATAAAATGGCCCGATCCTATCAATTAATTGACTATCACCCTCTGTCCCATTTCATATATCAAAATAAAGTAGAGACTTTGTTCTTTCATTTCCTATAACAAAATTTCCTTTTGAGAATCCAGGTATTGGATAACAGTCTATTAGAAAATGCAATTTCTTGAATTTTGCAGAAAACATGCGTATTTGACTATCTTCAGCAAAGAATTAAAATATGAGCACAGCCCACGATCCAAAAATTAAAACATGTTTTATGATCTTCAGAAATAGATCTTTCTTTATGTAATTGCATATTTTGGACCATTAGCCATTGAACGGCATACGGTGACTTCTCTTTATGAGTGAAAAATTCTCGAATGGGACGTAAAACAACATACGATCACTCATAATACATTGTCATTTTCCAATTTAGGAATAGTTTATTGAGGAGAGGGGAGTTAGGCTTATCAAGTAAAACTGTTTCATCTGCTTATGATATATCGCATGCAATCTTATCACAAGAAAAAGCGATCTGCCACCACATAGACTCACTTCTTATTTATCTAAGTTTATTTGGTGGAATATTACTTCCTTTCTATTATCTCAATGATATTGATAAAATACTCATAGGTAACGAAAAATTTCAATATTAATATTTTTGTGATCTTCCATTTAAGATTTAACTTCTGAATACAGGCACATTTGGTGTGACTGGTCGACAAGGGACGCTTACTCCTACTGGGCACCTGATCCCACCTCTGGAATTTGCGGGGGTCCGTGTTTTATGTCCTGTCCACAGATTGTATTCTTTGTAATTTTTTTTAGATCGATCACTGTTCGTTCATCTTTTTCATTGGATATTTATAGAGAAGTTGTAAAAGTTAGAGAGGTAGTGTACTAAAATATTTGTGCTTTAGCTTTTTCAAGGTGTTGATTTGGTCATGCATAATTCAAGTAAGTACGATGAGCCGCAGAAGATCATTCACTTTAATCTAGGAACCTCTCAGAGGTCGGCGCTCTTCTGTTTATTAATAAAATGCAGATATTGCCTGGTTTTTATGTATATTGTTAATGTGAGATTATGTTATTATTATTTTTTTGTTGTTGTAAAGGAGCATAAATATCATGTAAAATGAACATAAAGGGGTCATTCACAGCGATGGGGTAATGCTCACACTTTATAAAAATGATAAAGATGCAAACATTTCTTCTATACTTTAATATTGTATATGCATCATTTGCATTGAACTTAAACTCATTGATCTTATATGAAGAAGGATTAAAAATATGGTTGTAATTAAAAGAAATATGTAGTGAAAAATCTTTTTGTCCTTTATCCTGAAAAAGAAAATTCAAGTTTCACCTTTTTTTCTTTTTTTTTTTTTTTTTGGCATAACTTTTATCTTAGTAAAAGCCAAATGCAGAACTCTTGAATTATAAAAAGAAAATTAGATTACATTCAAAATTGATTGGGCAAATAAGAAAAAAAATCAGAACTCATCCATATCGCCTATTTTGTTGAAATATCAGCTAGCATCAATATATTTACTTAACAATACAAAAGAAACAGGGAATATATATATATATATATATATATATATATATATATATATATATATATATATATATATATATATATATATATATAATGATTGAGACCAACAGCGTTTCTTACTTTAAATCATTTCATTTTCCTATCTTTACAAAAATCAACGTAATATTGCCTCATATATCTTAACGTTCAACCTTCCAGAAGAAAAACAAATTGGTTCTTCTTGAAAACAAACTAAAATATCTTTAAAGGTATGGCCACGTTTACACAATTATAGGTATAGGTGATCGAAGTATAATAATTTTATTTGAGAAGCTCAGTTGTTGAGGCACACGGCACGCTACCTTGCACCTCAAGTTGTATATACAAAGCTCTTACACAAGAAGAAAGATTTCCCTCTCTTTTAAACTTTTTAAAATTATACAAGCAAGTATACAGCTACCATAGTTAAATAAAGAACAATAGACAAACATGCGCTGACTATACATTTAGTTCAGTGAAAACGTGAGCGTTCTCAATATCGTATGAAGATTCAATAAATCGTGTTTACCCCCTGCCTGTAAAAAGGGATTTGTTCTTCGTAAATACAAACTTTTATTTATTGTAATTACGTAAATTGCAGTTTAGATGTTGACCATCCTTTTAATTAAAAAAAAAATGCTCTTTTTTGAAAGTTGATTTTGTCGCAAATTCCGTATGTTGTTAAGTGCAGTCATTCTTTCATCTTTACAGCGTTCATCGGTTTTGTTTTAAAGAAGTATTGCATTTTTACATACCCTGTGACTCACAGTCTTTAGCTATAAAATTGAGAGCAATGTAAAATACACATGCCTTGATAATAAAACTACACATTTATTGACAAAAATATTGATGAAGAAGGATGAAAGATGGATGTCACTGTATGTTTTTGTTCAAGGGAATTGCCGTAGGGCAGACAATTCTTTTCTTTTATCAGTTTGATTTCTTCTCTTTATATTGTCGCTAATGCTGTCTTTATATTCTTTGGGGGTTAACTATCGAATGCTACAATCTATACAAAGATTGAAGGAGAGAGGACACTGATCAATAAGCTGTGTTGGGGATTATGTACAGTTGATAGTGTTTGGAAGCCTTTTTATTTTGGAAATAGCTCGGAAAAATGAACATTATCTCCAACATCAACCTTAGGTGGATATGGAAAAAAAATTGACTTATGTTTACCCCGTCATAGGGAAACTTTTACTGGATTTTGGCGTTTTATTGACTTTTTGAGATGGAGAAGGAATAGAAAAAATTATAGTGACTGTTGAGAAAAAGGAAATTTAGATAAATTGTGGCAGGTTTGGGAATTTTAATATTCTTCTTTCAGGAGCCGATATGCCGATGTTCTGGCAGTAATTTTGTTAATGCTAAATATCATGCATAAATCACGTAATATGGGATTTACTATCTGGTTGAAACCACTGCCTGTTATTTTTGTTCGATACTTTGCACAGTGGTCAGGAAGATACGTTGTCTCTTCCTATGAAATGGAATGCTCTTCGTCACTGTTGAAACATAACAATGCATTACCATCCGGATTTCATTTCTCTTCAAATAAAGAAATCGATGAGAAAATATTAATTGGATTTGACTTGTCATTAAAGTTTAAGACAGCAGGCTGTGTTTAGGACATGCTATTAATTCTTACCCACAGGAAAGGCTTAGTAACTTAGCTGAAAGTTTAATTTGAATGGTGTAAGATTGCATATTGATTTGGAAAAAAAAGATTTGTCTTCATGAAGGAAAAATGTGTCTCTTTGAGTCTTCTGGCTTGATTTGGTAAGCTTCACCGCTAGAAGATGAAGACATTGATATGCAGTTTTCGGCTTTGACTTATTACAGTTGCCATCGAGATGAAACTCATTTGGATTATCTAGGTGACATCAAATGATATTGTTATCGCTAATGGTGAATGGCAATCAGTGATGCATAATTCATTCCTGTGATTCTCGAGGCGATAACAGAAAGTTAAATTCTGCAGAGTGCAACTCGTACATACATGTACTAGAACTTAGTAACAAATGAAGGACTCCCTATAAGTAGCCATTGGATTTTATTCATGATATTCATGTAACATTGGAATATTTTTAATGTGATATTTTTTGTCTGATTTTGATTGGTTTGGTTGACCTCATGATGGCATGGTCCTGCATCAACACAGGGACATCCAGGTAAATTTAGACATCGATTTCAATCATTTTCATGCATGCAATCAATATAACTCACGGGAGGTTTTCATACTAATCGGCCTCTTTGATTTAACCTAAGCATTTCCAAACTTTTATTGTCCTGGGACTTGTTCAGATCGATTTTCTGATTTTCTAACATTAAGTGGAAAATTAACGGATTTTTTGATGCAGTTGGAGACAAATAGATTGATTTATTTGTTTTAATTGTGAAGGCATGGCCATTATGGAAATGGGAGTCATTAAATGAAATTAAGTAGTTGTCAAAGAATACAATTGCCTCATAAAAGTCAACTATTTATTGTTAAAGATATTTAAACAGTAATGATCCAGCATACGAGTAAAAATAACGAAGTCATTATTGTTTTCTTGTGCGAAGTTTAAAGTCCGTGCAAGGACATCCAAAATTCAAGTTGTTAATACTGAGGCCTTGGTTATTGAACATTCTCTTTGATATATCTGTAATTGAGTAGATTTTATCCTGATGGTTGATGGAACTGCATCACTGGAAAACAAACCTCTATGCAAACATATTTTGTGAAATTGACTACCATCAGCGCATTGTTATTTTCAAGAACATCAATTCTATCTTTTTGCATAGAACTAAACTATCAATGTTGTCTTTGGAAACGAGCACATTTATTCAAAACTTGTCAGCCTTAAAGGGGCCTAGACACAGTTGCATTGTTTACAATTTTAAATGTTTATTTTTTTAAAAAATAAACTGAAGTTTAATGATTTGAACTTAAATGGATATTCTAAGAATTCAATAACAACGGCATTCTTCAAAAAATCACGTCAAACATTTGTGTATGTAAACAGAGCACGAGCTCTATTATTGTTAATGTTAACGGTTTACAGGATGTGTTCAAATTGTTAAGTCTGCACACATCACTAAGCACGGATTGACAATACTGGTGAGTTGGTTTTGCTATCTCGCATTTCTACTCTGAATTTTCTGGATTATAGTTTTCATATTTTCATTAAAACTCAGCAAAATTTCTACTTTTTTAAAGTATCATGGATAAAGTTTACTTTGTGAAACTGCAAGAATGTGTCAATCAACCACGTCCCGAAATTCGTAGTTATAATAATTTCAAGATAAAAAAAAAGGTTTCTAAACACACTTTTAATATATTTCGATGTGAAATGTTCTAGCAACGTATAAGTCATGATATTGTATTGGAAATTTTAAAAATTATGAACTTCAAATCTGTGTCCCAGCCCTTTTAATCATACTTAAAGCGACTATCGTTTCGATGTCTCTTTTCTCCGAGTCCTGAATGTTAAGAGGATTATAAAATGTTAGTTCCAGAAGTCCGTGACAAGGACATATGACAGGTATTTATTAAAGATGCGCTTGAGATTCTGGAGTCACGAAGGATAGCATATTTTTAGGATGAGCTCCATGCATGATTGTAATTGAAACAGGTCTCACATTGACAATTTAATTTTGTTTTTGTTTTTTTTTTCGATAGTATGTCGAATGTCCAGAAGCATCTTTGGAAAAAAATTGATTGTTTGTTTAACGTCTCTTTCGAGAATTTTCACTCGTGTTGAGACACCAACACTTGCAGATGGAGGGCTGCAAATTTAGACCTGTACTCGGCACTTACGACCTTTGGGCAGTGAGGGATCCTTTTCGTGTCAGCATATACTGCGACACAAGGCCTCGGTATATACGGTCTCATCCGGAGGACCAATCTCCATGTTTCACAGTGGATTCGAACCCGCGACGTAAGGATCAACTCGTTATGCTGCGACTGTAGAGCAAATGTTCTAACCACTGCGCCACAAGGGTGACGGAAAAAAGTACTTCAGAAATATAGCAAATGGTTAATAGTATAGTAAAAACATTTCAAAATGTTTGCGCTCTGCATTAAATCAGGGTGGTGATAAAATTTCCAATTATGCAATTCATTCGACTAAATATTTACATGTACACTTCTACAAAACAAAATAGATTAGGAAAGTTGCACGAGCTCATTATCTTACACTGACAGTTCATCTAGGTGGTAATTTCTGTATTAATACGATAATAAGTAAAAGATAAATTTCAATTTAATATGATTTTTGTGACATTGACCTTTGGTGCAACTCCTTTTTCTTTAGTATATATGATTAAAATATGACTTAACAAGGACTTAATCATTAGTAGCTACATTACGACTCCTGGGATCATGCTTAAGTTGATGATTATACACTAGGACACCTCTGATTATAATTTCTGATGCCGTTGACCGTCATTTTACCCAGGGAGTTATTGGAGACGGTGATGATACGAGGAGAATCGATGTCCAAGACTATAATTTCACAGATAATTATGTGTAAAGCGAAGACTATAGTGTCAGGTAATGGGTTAATCACAAAAATGTTATTCGAGAGGATTATTATTTTTTACTCCTTTAACACATACAAATCGTTCAGTATAGAATGAAGAAAGTTTGATTGACTAAATATAATTTACTGTAGAAACAAGAACGTTTAATTAACTAAATATAACTTATTGTTGAAATAAGAAACTTTAATTGACTAAATATAAGTTATTGTAAAATTTCTTTCAGCTTTCAATTCAGAAAAAAGATAAAAAGAAAAAAATTATAATATTGAGTTCTTCCTCCATATTTATATTTTGTTGATTGTACTTAGTTGTAGGCCAGAAAGATTAAAGATATGTAACAAATTAATACAGTTCGATTTTCAATACAAAAATCAAGATATGCATGAAAAATGGAGATAGAAATCGCTGCAACAGCTACATGTATTATACTGTAAGAATTGCCTTTGCCAGATGGTAGATATTAACGCTAGGCTCTCAGCTTGTTCCTTTTCTAACAGTATAAGGGAGCCTGATGGATGGCAACCAAACTCAGAACAAATTAGACTGGCGTATACAGTAATGTCCATGTTTCACGCAACCCTGTGGCTAAGAGCTGATAATTCACGAGGAGAAAAACCAACAAATTGGCTTTTTGCTATGCTTATCCTTGCCCTGTTGATACATATGACAGAAAGCTATGATTGATTAAGGAAGAGGGGGATTCTTTTTGCAAGGCGTTCATATTGGGAATATATCAACCAGTTGATTATTAACCAAAAGTTTATCCTTGGAGCTCGAAGTGTTTTTTTTTTTTTTTAAATTAGTAAATCTTAAAAAAATTATTTTTAATTTTAAAGATAGGAAATATTTCCATGTAACATTTATATTATCTGTTGTTTCCCTTTTCAATATAAGTAATATTAAACAACATGTTTTAACCGTCACGGTAGCTCAGTCGGTAGTACGCTCGCTCCGTGATCGGATGGTCGTGTGTTCGAATGACGCCCACGACTGACCAGACTCGATAAAAAATAGGTAGCAACTGTTCCTTCGCCAAACGCTCGGCATTTTGAAGTGAAAGTTGTGGGTCCTTCGGATGAGACCTTAAAAACCGAGGCCCCGTGTCAGGGTAGGCGTTGGCACGGTAAAGAACCCTCACTGCTCAATGGCCCTGAGTGCCGAGTAAAGGTCTAAATTTGAAGCCCTTCACCGGTATATGGTGACGTCTCTATATGATTGAAAATTTCTCGAACGTAAAACAACATACAATCAATCAATCACAATATGTTTTCCTGTAGTGACGTATTTTGAATTTATTGGATCTAGTTCTTTGATAAGAAAACAGGTCCTTAGTTACAAAATGATGGAAGGTCTTCCTAATGGTTTAGAAGCACTCATTAAAAATTACTTTTTTTTGTTTAATTTCTATAGAGACACTCTTAAAACTTTTTTGAAAGCTTTTGATGTAAGGTTTACCCGATAGTCCTTCCTTCTATGATTAATATAATATGTTTTAATAAATATGATATAAAATAATACACTAGATCTAATATAATGCTACAGTTGTAATATTATTCATTTGAAATGTAGACGAAATTATCGATACTATTCACCCACAGTTGATTTCTGTTTCATTTTGTTTACATAAAAAGGGGGAAAACTTTGATAAAAGAAATGGATCATTGATTTTTGCCCAACAGAATTTATAATGTTTTTGTAATTTTTGAAAGAATGCCTTTCGAAAAACTGTCTTACCTTTACATAAAACGTATTTTTCGGTGAGCTTCTTATTAAGTGCAAAATAGAATTGACCTTTAACAAGTTGGGATCAATTGGGAAAAACAACTCGTTTAGGATATAACATCACAAATGGGATTAAAAATGATAGTGCAAGAAAAAAAATTTTTAGCTATAAATTTCGTGAATTCGCATCATAATTATACTTTAAGGCAGCAACTTGTGTAAACCATTTTTTATGTCCCCACTGTAAGGAGACTGAGCCCCAGGAAGATCCTAAATTTCTTAGGGATTACTGTCATAAACTGTAGTGTTATAGAAAAAAAAAACATGCCTGCAAAAGTTATTGCTTTAAATGCACATTTATGCAGATTTATAATATTGATAGCAAAAATGAAAGTTCTCATACATTTTTGCACTGTAAATTGATATCCTGTTTGGGATATTATATCCCAAAGGGCTATTATATCCCATTTGGGCAATTGGTCGATAAGGACCAACGTATAACAGACGATATTACTTCAGTTTTTCTATCGTCAACTTTTCCTTGTTTATGTAGTATTATTCCATAATCACTATTACAGTGTACCTGCATATGATATTTATGTCTACCACCTTTACTCATTAACATGCTATGAGTATCCCTAACCAAAATTTACTTTGTTAGCTATAGTTTTCTATAGTAAATACTTTGATACTTTGACTTACTATGAAACTTTACTTTAGAACTATTCTGAGATTTCAAAGATTCAAATCTCTGAAGTTCGATAACAGTGATGTAAAAGAAACTGGGGGGATAAGCCGAGCCATATGCCTACATAACGATCGATAAAAAATCAATAAATTCATTTTACAAAAATTTCACTTTTTGTTGAATTAATGTAATGCTTATTACCATTTGCATATAAATTTGACAAAACCTGAATACTGTAACAGCGAAAATGATTCTGATTAACACAACAAAATGACATCACGCTCAATTTTCACAGAAACTGACATAAATTGGATGATATAACTACATTTTTTAAATAGAGTGGGTCATCGTACCATTTTTTTGAGAACTATTAATGAAAGGCAATGGAAAGATGTTGCTTTTTACACTTGCAAAAATTTGGTATGAAGACCCACTCTACATAAAAAATTAAGTTAACTTACTTAAATTTTCACCGTGGTCTTAAAAAATTCTAAGTCCAAAAACGCTTGCTAAATATAGAGAACTGTATGCTATTTAAATGGAAATGTTAGTGTGACTCCGTGGTCTAGTGGTTAGCGATGAGCTCTTTAAAGGGACGTTTATTGAGGAAAGTGTTCGAGTCATGCTCTGATTTTTTTTTTTTTTTTTTTTTTTTTTTTTTTTTTTTTTTTTTTGAATTTTTTAGTTTTAATTTTGTTTTACTTTATAAAAAATGTTTATAGGAATAACATATTTTTCACTGAAAATAAAATATATCTATGTAATAATGAACTTATTTACAGTAAATTATTTAAAATGCCGGATAAAAATTATAATAGATATTTGAATACTTTTATTCCCGTTTTATTTATTTTAAATAAAAGCGCTTCTAGATCACCATTATCATTATATACGATGTTAACATTTTTATAATATCTCCACAATAAGTGTAAACACTCAATATGCAGATTAATTAATAGAAGTCCTTACCCATGTTAGACATTTGTGACAGTAAATGAAAGTCAACTGTTTAGCTTGTTTAGAATATAAATATCATTTTGAAAACTACGGTAAACATTAAAATGCTCAAGTAAATTTGAACAATTGAGAAATTTTTTCCAATAAATGTTCTTGCATAGCCGAAAAATGGGCATGGGCACATGGCTCGTCTTATCCCCCCAGATTCTTTTGAAATAATATGTGAATATACAAGTAAAAAAAGAATATCAAACATCTAAGAGTTTCAAAAGCGAACAAGGTAACATGAAGCATTTAAGTTTGAAAAATACTCACTTTGTCAATGTAAAGAAAATACACCTCATGAGTAAAAGTGGGGAACGTTTTGTTCACTTTATTTATATTTCTCTGTCTTAAACTGATTTATATTTTTTTCCTGCTGTAAGACATATACTATCAGCAAAGCAAGAATTAAAAAAAAAACCTTATAGCACAGTGACACATTTTTATTCCAACAAGTTTCCGTCACAGGGACATCCATAATGTGTTTGTTTGTTTTTGTTTATTGTTTAACGTCCCTCTCGAGAATTTTTCACTCATATAGAGACGCCACCACTTGCCGGTGAAGAGGTACAAATTTGGACCTAAACTCGGCACTCAGGGCCATTGAGCAGTGAGGGATCTTTTTCCTGCCAGCACCTACTGGACACGGAACCTCGGTTTATACGGTCTCATCGAAGGACCGGTCTCCATATCCCACAGTTGGATTCGAACCCGCGACGTAAGGATCAACTCCTTACTCCGCGACTCTAGAGCGAACGCTCTAACCACTGCGCCACGCGGGCGACCATCCATAATGTGAAAAAAAAATTCCTGAAAACATTTGTTTTAAGAGAAAAGCTGTCCCTGAAGCATTTCCGCTTCCCTGCTGTTTCTAAACTCATGGAAACCACGGAATCTGGAGTTTCAAAACAGTTTAGTTTCATTTCCTGTGAAACCCGGAGAATCCTTGAAGTTTCCTTGACACGAAACTACGACACTCAAATTCCTTGTTTCCCGACCTATGGAAACCCGTGAAGTCAGGTTTGTTATGATGGAAAACTAACTGGTGGCTTGAAAAACTGATTTTCATGGTAAGGGAAATGTCAGGGAATTAAAGCGAAGTAGTTTCCGTGCCAAATAAACCTTGTAGAATATAAATTTGAGATTCCTCGTGGATTCCATTTAGTTTCCTTGACCCAGAAACCTTTATTTTTATTGTTTCTTAGTGCAAGTTACATCAATTGACTTAGAGTAAGCAAGGAGAAATTAGGGGAGTTTGTGTAAAGTGGGAAAGAAAATCAAGAGAAAAACTCACACTTTTGGAGAGGCAATCAATAATGCGGGATTGTTTTTAGATCGTAGGGTCTTTTCACTTAACCCTGTTTCGTTTTGTATCAGTACATTTAATAATTTTGTACATGTACATATATATATAGATACGTGTTTTAAGAAACTGGCGTTCCTTTAATTGAGGGAAATGTTACTTTCCTAAAAGGTATATATATCAGACATCTTAGCATTTCAAAAGCGCTTAGCATTTCAAATGCGAAAATAGAATATTTATTAACAAGGTGATATGATGCTTTTAAGTTTGAAAAATTACCACTTTGTCAATGTTGTGAAAATGCACCTTATGAGTAAATTTGTGGAATGTTTTTGTTTACTTTATTCGTAAATAAAAGTTCTTTTATTTATCATTTTTGAGATTGATATGTACAGAGGCATCAGAGGACTGACACTCTCTTCCATCGGATAAACGATTTTTTTTCCATTTTCTCATATTCTTCTGGGTTTCTTTGATTGTGCTAAATCTTTGCCTTCCATTATAATTATATAGTGTAAACTTATCTTAAGGACAGTTGCTACCACACAAAAAATGGATGCATTGATTGGAAAACGAGTAAACTTAAGCTTGTTTGACTTATATCAGTCGTAAATGCTTATGACACATTCTTATGATAATAAGAATTTGTAGATTTTCTTATGATGTTCAAAATTCTCCATTTTTTTCCTTTTCCTCTGTACTACATGTATTTTTAGAATCACTTTTTAGGGAGCTATTGCTAAAATTTGGAAAAGAAAAATTAAACTTTAAACGTACGTTTAATATGTTTTGTCGGTATTCAAAAAAAGATTTGTCAGTGTGAGCAAGAAAAACCGGCAAGGCGAACATGTTGCCGCTTGTAAGCGATATTCCGATTCCAAAAAGAGATCAATGTATATTGATGTTAATGACAGGGTATTCCTGTCCGATGTACATACATCACAGCACGGATGGAAATTTGATGTATAATTAATTGATATCTTGAAGATCATATACTGATCAAATATAGGCATGTTTTCGTATGTTATTGATTTTTCTTTGGAGAGGTCGGCTTTCGCTTTTGATTACTTCTATGTTTTTAAAACAAATTAATCCTTGCTGATTTTTTTTTTAAGAATGGTTTTCATTTCTTTGAAATTTATTTTTTTTTTACTGTGAAAGATAGTTGCTCAGTAAACTTAATTCCTTTGCGGAAGCAACCGATTGAAACTACACCGAACATAAAAATAAAACTGCATATGTAGTATGTATAAATAAAATCTAATTTTAAATTGTGCAGTATTTTTACGTATATACGTTCCTGTCGTTATTTCACCAATAAAATCTGACAATGTACATGTATAGACCTTGTTTCGGATTTCTTTTTTTTTTAATCTATGCGCAATAATTCCTTAAAAGAGCAGGGCCTTGATTATGTGAAAAAAAGAAATTGTCCATTAAAATAAAAAAAAAATGTGATGACGACTATTCTTTGTTTTGTATCTTTTGGATCATAAAGTTAACCCGACTGCCAAAATATCTACGTATTAATCAGATGGTTAATGTTCTTTATATGGGTAAGCTCATTTATTTATTTTTTTGGAAGGGGGGTCACTCCTACATGTACCCCCTCTACGTCTTTGTTGAAGGGGTCCTACAGAATGACACCTAATTTCAATAATTACATCATATGAACACCAGTACCCCCATCTCAAAGAAGGATTAAAGATACTGTAAGTGTTATTCTTATCTAATGAACATGTGTATTGTCTACCTAATGCACCATGCTATTTTATTGATTGATTGATTATTTGTTCTTTAACGTCCCTCTCAAGATTTTTCACTCATATGGAGACGCCACTACTTGCCGGTGGAGGGCTACAAATTTTCACCTATACTCGACACTCAGGGCCATTGAGCAGTGAGGGATTTTTTTTCCTGCCAGCACTACTGCTACACGGGACCACGGTTTATATGGTCTCATCTGCAGGACCAGTCTCCACGTCCCGCAGTTGAATTCGAACCCGCGACTTAAGGATCAACTCCTTACTCCGCGACTCTAGAGCAGACGCTCCAACCACTGCGCCACGCGGGCGACTGTTGCTTTTTTTAAAATAATAAGTAATTTTGTCTATGTCATATTGTTAGTACAAATGTACATTCAGTTGAATTATTTAGCATTCTATTTGACCACCGGTCAATAGTTGGTAAATTTCAGACCGGATGTCTGTAGGGTTACTGGTCAGTAGTTGGACAATTTCGGACCGACAATCTATTGGACCGGCAGTGCCCATATACGCAGTGTATTATAAGTTTTAAAACAGTAATTGAATGACTGATCAGTCAATAGTCTACACCAGAAAATGTTTTCTTGGTGTTTGGAATGACTTAATGTATTCTTTTGCCCTAAGCCGCTGGCCTCGGGCAATAGAACACGCTCTGTTCCCAACTTCTCGGGAAGAAATAGTCAGGTTTATTGACTGAACAGAGGTTAAATAACTGTATAATAGTTCTACTGGTTCTACAAAGCCTTTGTAGACGGAAAATATTACTTAAGAGCGATCTCTTACATATGAAATTTAATCTGTTCATTAGAAATTCTGGATAATTGAACCAATTGAGGACCTTAAAAAGATCATAGTAATCCATCTCAATTTAATGAACAGGAGGAAGTGTCTCAGGAGTTGGTTGTAAATCAATATGTCTGTTGTCCACTGGTCGGCTTACAAGAACACTGAAGCCTGCGATGTTAGTCAGAATATCATCAATGAGATTCAGCGTTCGATAAATCTC
The DNA here is from genome assembly GCF_033153115.1 of Saccostrea echinata. NCBI lineage: Eukaryota > Metazoa > Mollusca > Bivalvia > Ostreida > Ostreidae > Saccostrea > Saccostrea echinata. Next base: position 758,972 of record NW_026889793.1, read on the forward strand.
ATTCTTGTTTTTTTTTTTTTTTTTTTTTTTTTTTTTTAAATATGGATTTTTCTCAGTAATTGCTTTACAAATGATATCGGAATAAGCCAATCAATTAAAAAATCTTTCGAATTTACAGACACTATTTCCATTTACAAGGCCCTAGGGAGATTACAAATAATTGTAGGGATTTCAAGGACGTGATTGAACTTTCCTTAGAAAATCGTTTCTGAAAGGTTAATTTCACTTTGGAAAAAAAATACTCTGTAAAGAATCTTTTTGAACTTCAAACTCTATCTTGTATACAATCACCACCCATGGCAAAACTGTTTCAAAACATTTTTATATAGAAAGACCATGTTCCTGTTATACAATGTTTGTATCCTCGAAAGGTTAGCAACGCAAAAAGGCACACGTTGAATGAAACATTCCTTTCAATTGTATATGCAGCTCAAAGAAGCACTACATTCGTTTGTGAACTAATTAAATGCACATTTTGGAAACAAGAATATTGCAACTAGTTATATAAACAAAGATGAACTCAAAATGTATGATAAATTTTGTTAGTCTGATTATAGTTTTATATTCAAGATTGGTCTGTTGCATGCTGGAACTTGCTCTCCTTTTTGCCTAAATGCAATTAAAAATATCATGAGCACCGTTCTCTCTAGATTGTCTTCCACACATTTTTTAATTTGTAAGTGGTTTGCATGCTTTGAGTTATGCGTTGTCTTCTTAATTTGACCCAAAATGTATTTTTCTTTTATTTAAATTAGGCCCAAGGATCATGACAAACTTGAATCAAGTTTTTTATTACCTGCAAGAATTCAATTAATTGTCAACTTTATCTCTGAATTGGCGGATAACAGAACTTTTGTGATGCAAAAGCGAAAAATATTTCTGCTGTGCATTTTTGACTTGTACAACATTTCAGTACACTATAAAAGATTTTGACTTATTTTTTTCTTTTATTTTGCGGAACTACATGATAAATAATTACAAATCATTTTCTGGAAAATACTGAACAAGCACACTTCACACACAAAATGTTTTTTTTTTTCATATGTCCTGATAAGCACAAGAGAACCTCTCATACGCAATCCAGTTGTCTGGGAAAGAGCCCCGTTTGACACACAGTTTAAAACATTCAGAGTAGTATAAAGAAGACCTTCTAAATAGTTGAATAAATATCAATCAAGAAAATAATAAAAAAAATTACAATAGAATTGCTCCGTCAAATTTTTTGCATAGTAGGAATACATTTTTTTCTCAAAATGTTCATTTGTGTTCAAAAAAGTATGTTAGGTTTAAAAGTTGGTTAAAAAGTTTTTTGAGCTATATATGGTAATTTTTGGCTTATATGAGGCAAGCTGAAGTGAACTTCACTTATTTAGGTCGTTCTTCTATCCGTCTGTCCGTAGGTCTGCTTACCGTCACACTTTCGACTTCTCTGGAATCAGGGGCCATTTTCGAGATTCAATTATGACACATGCAATTAGAAAAGGTATTCATTTTTGTTTTTTCAAGGGTACGAATAAGCCTACCACTAAGGGAAGATAAATAATATGATGGGGCCATTTAAAAAATTTTAAAATCACTGGGCCGAAAAAGGCAATTATTTCAAGAAAAAGCTTTGTTATATTTTTTTTTTACTCAATTTTGTTTAAATCATGGCCCCTGAGACCAGAAGGGGAGAGGTAGGGGGCGTTCTTAACAATAAATACATAGAAGTAAACCATTATATATTCTCTTCTAAAAACCGGTAAGGACTACCTGTATATTAGATCAAAGCAAGTATTCTTATATCTATTGAGTTTTGTTCCAGTTATGGCCTTAATTAGGGAAAATTTAAGGATTTGTTTACAAGAGGGGTCAAGATTCTACATTTGAATATGATATAAAGAATCAAAATTCGAATCTTTTTCTTAAGAGCAGCATAGCACCAATAAGTTAATAATGAATTACCAAATGTGTTTCCGTATCTTTTAATTTTTCTTTTGTTCTTACACTGGTAATTTAATTATCTGTAAATCTAACTGGCTTTCATTCAGACTTTGACAAATGTGAATCATAAGAAAAATTGAAGCAGTTCAATTGCTATTTCAACTTTAACTGAATAGAAAACATCCACAGCTAGAAAAAAAAATCTTAAGAACATTCGTTTGCTTAGAAAATACTTAAAAGAACAGGCATAATGCATAATAATTATCAAACCGATTCACACTTCTTGTACGGCATTGAGAAATCCTCTCTTTTATCCGTGTTCGGATCATTGACTATGACTAGATACCAACGTTCTTTCGCATACTTGCTTTGTAATTGGTAATGAGATTTGCTTTCATCGAAAGCGTAAAGAAATCTATAATTTTATTTAGTTGGTGTAAAACTCGGGGGAAACTTTCTCTGCTTAAGCGGGTTACATTTTTGCGTTGAGTGTTAAATGTTGTTAGATTTTTTATCATGTCAAGTTTTTGTGGCTTATTTTAACTCTATTCCTATGACTCCTAGCTACATGTATATTACAAATTCTTTTGAAAGTCTGTCGAAGTAATGCATGCAATTATATTAAAATATTTACATTTTAGAGAGAGATATATGTATCCCCCGTCACGTGTAGCTCAGTCGGAAGGTCGTGTGTTCGAATGACGGCCGCGACTGACCTAAGTCGATAAAAGAAAGGTATTTTCTTCGCCAAGCGCTCGGCACTTTGAAGTGAAAGTTGCGGGTCTTGCGGATGACACCTTAAAAACAGAGGCCCTGTGTCGCGGCAGGCGTTGTCACAATAAAGAACCCTCACTGCTCAGTGGCTCTGAGTGCTGAGTAAAGGTCTAAATTTGAAGCCCTTCACCGGTATATGGTGACGCCTCTAGATGAGTGAAACATTCTCGAACGGGACGTAAAACAACATTCAATCAACCTTTCTACAGATTTTGTATAGAATACATTCAAACATATTCATGTTCATGTTGTTTTCTGTTTTTCAAGGAATTTAAGTTTTTATTCGTTTTTTTAGTTGATGACTGTATGTTTCGTTTTTTTTTTTTTGTTTTTGTTTTTTGTTTGCTTTGTTTTGTTTTGTTTTTTTGTTTTTGTTTTTTTTACTTAATTGCTGTTTTAGTTGTTGTTTTGTTTCTTTGTTTTTGTTTTGTTATTTAAACATACGTTTGTCTTTGTTTGCTTGGTAATATAAGCAGAAGATTTTTCGAGATAAAAAAAAAAGAAATGCCTTTTTATTGCTAGTAACGATGCAGAGTTAATCATAAAAAATACATATGTAGGCATACATGAGATCGTGGATAAAACTGAGACTTTATTGTTAAGGAAATGGTTAAAACTCAGTAATTAAGAAGTAAGCAGACACTTTCACTCCACGCTTATTGGTTTTGATTTCTTCCTTGTACTGCTCAATTGATTACTTCCTTCAGTTAGTCAAGAGGGGTTTCTTTAATTTAATCGGTATTTTTTCCGTATATTTATCCAGTAGAGTAATTAGTCTAAGAACTGTTAGAAGGAAAGGGGGGAAAACAATCATGCCAGTTGATACTTAAAGTAAGTTCCGGATAAAGGGAGTTTATTTTGTTCTCTGTAAGTGCAGTGCTTGACCACATCTGAAGTTTTCAGATACGGTGATACCTCGTTGTAACCATAGTCTGTGTAACCTGTCCTTTTGACATGCTTAACAGATGTATATTTTTCAAAATTGGTCATTTTTTATTGATTCAACTGGAGACATCTGGGGGAATTGGGTAATGCGAGGTGGAGCTGCCTGCTTCAAATTTCTGCATTCAGAGTGCTTTATAAACATTTACAACGATTTTATATTGGGACAGATTAGTAGGTGACATCCTCTTTTTTCTTGCAACGGAACTTGTCATTGTAAGAAAAAAAGTAGATCTAGAACATAGTCTTCTCCTTTAACTGAAACACATTTTCGAAGTAAAAGGAGATGGGTGAACAAGGCGCGCAGAAAGTTCTCATTATTGAAATTGATGAAATGATGATAAAACTTTTCTGAGGAAAATTTTCTCAGCAAAAATTATTCTGTTATTTAAAAATAGTAAGGTTTTTGAGGGGATTGAACCCTAGCAATAAAAATCCTGAGTATCATTTTCCTTTGAGACTAACGCCATAACCACTACACTACACAACTCCTGATGAATTGTGGCATTTAAATCATGTTTGTGATATGACCCTTGACCAAATGTTGTGTCATAGAAGTGTATTTTTAAGGTATAGTGGGTCTTTGCTCCATGTTTTTGTTGACAACAAAATGTATATTTTTTCGCAAATTTTGAGGATAAACTTTGAAAAATATGGAGCGAAGACCCACCCATATCAAAAATTGTGTTATAGTATGAGAAAATGATAATTTTTGCCCTCTGTAGTGTGTGTATGTTATTTCATAGACAAATAATTTCAATCTTAGTGAAATTTTTGCAATTCGTGGAGATTTTACATAAAGTATACTTTAATTTTAGTAAAATATCAAAAAAAAAATTTTGTTATTATTGAGATCTAATTTTTACTTTCATGTTTGTTGCACTATAGGCATAGCGCTCGCCTTGTTCGCCCATCTTCTTTATGGGTTGCAATGAAAAAAGCTAAATCGTTTAGGTATATGTGAAGTTAATTCCTTCAACTCTGTTTCGAGTTTTTTTTATAAGTTTTGGGCAACTCTCTGAAGTACATGTAGCCATATATTTGATAAGCAATATTTTCTTTCTCTTCCTTTAGAAGGAATTCTTTAAAAAAGCGTTCTGGATTCTAAAGCGACTGTGAATCTTACAAATCCGATCATTTTTTAGCTCACCTCAACGAAGTTGGGGGAGCTTATGTAATACCCTCGGTGTCGACGTCAAAGTACTTCTATGGCCTATTTTAGTCAGAGATACATGGAGGATGCTTCTAGTGTGTTTCATTGTACCAGTCAAGGTTTCGGATGCTGCAATTTCATCGAAAGAATGACCAGTTAAATGTTTTTGGAGCAGGTTAAAGTTTTTGGAGCAGGTCTCATTTCCAAGTAACATAAGCCCTATATTGAACAAACTTGCATGGATGATACATCTAAGGATCCACACTACTGAACTTGCTTCGGATGCTGGATCTGACCTACATTTTCTGGATGAGTGACTAGGCTAAAGTTTTTGGAATAGGTCTCATTTCCAAGAACCTGGTAACTATTGGCCCTATATTGACCAAACTTGCATGGATGATTCATCTAAGGATGCACACTACTGGACTTGCTTCGGATGCTGGATCTGTCCTATATTTTCCGGATGAGTGACCAGGTTAAGGTTTTTGGAGCAGATGTCATTTCCAAGTCACTAAAAGCCCTATATTGACCAAACTTGCATGGATGATACATCTAAGGATGCACACTACTGGACTTGCTTCGGATGCTGAATCTGACCTATATTTTCCTGGATGAGTGACCAGGTTAAGGTTTTTGGAGCAGATGTCATTTCCAAGTCACTAAAAGCCCTATATTGACCAAACTTGCATGGATGATACATCTAAGGATGCACACTACTGGACTTGCTTGGGATGCTGGATCTGACCTAAATTTTCCGTTTGAGTGACCAGGTTAAAGTTTTAGAGCAGATCTCATTTCCAAGTAACTATAAGGCCTATCTGAACCAAACTTGCATGGATGATGCATCAAGTGACGAACAATCTCAAAACTCATTTCGGATGCTGGATTTGACTTACATTTTGTATCATTTTTATAATATAATAGAAGCTATGTGTATCTGTATCTATAGCGAGCCTTACCTAACTCTGTCGCCTGGGAGAAAATACGCCTCCCAGCAGCATAGAAATTCTTCTCACGAATTGCTTTGTATGGCCACCAATCGGTGTCTCGGACACTTATCTGATTAAATTGAATATTAAAAATATACATCCAGTTAATGTAACATACAAGTAGTGCACATGCATTTCTTGTTAATCTGTAAGTTATGTAATACATGTAGCTGTTAAACGAACCTTTTTGTATGTTTGATAACTGATTCCTTGGCCTATTTTAAATATAGGACATGAACACACCGCTTTTCCAGTAGAAACTTGGAATTTTTTTTTAAAACACTGTCGTGTACTTAAGTATTATTAGGTTTTGCATGTAGCAGCTTCAGTTAACCAGTTTTAATGTCAGCTGCGAGTGGGGATAGTTCTTTTTAAGAAGGACATGTAGGACAGAGAAAGAGAGAGAGAATTGCTTACACGACATTTCATTTCCTATTTTCAACATTTTTTAGGTTCATTTTAAGATTCATGGATACTCTGATAAGAGAGATAACTATTAATGACATAAGTATGTATTATCCCTTTATAAATTTGTAATGTTAAAATGTTCATGTCAAAATGTTCAAATTTGTCTCGCAAGCAATGCTTTAATTGTATTTTACTTATAAAACAAATTTCTTTTCGAAAAGCATGATTAAAAGCAATTTTTATATGAGTAAGCAGAGGGTTTATGAACCTTAAGTCGAAGCAAGTATAGTACAAATACAAGGACGCTTTAGATCATGGTAAAATGTTTGACAAATAGTGACTCACTGTCTACCGAATCATTGAAGCGTGACGTAAACACGAGGTCAGAAAACACAGAAACCCATTTATTGAAAATGGTCCATATTGATATTTCCCAAGAGATTCCAACTAGATACAGACAACCATTAATGGCATTTACAATTGCAAACTTGTTTTTCTGATCAAATTTCAAAAAATTATGTAACAAATATTTGGTCACTTTATTTCATGCATTCTTGATCGAATATTCTTACAAATGTAGCAAAAAATATTATAATTTAAGCCTTTTCTAACGGAAATGTGTTTTAATATTTGTTTTCAAATCGGCAATATTACTCTGGTAATTGGATTATTGGGTCGGGGTCTGATTGAAGTGTTTGTGTGCTGAATAAGCTTTCATCACTTAAAGTTTTTTATCGGTGTGTTAATGACTTCGCCATGGTCAAATTATATGCATTCATATTATATAATTTGATAACATGAAAAAATGTCTCAAACATCTATTGCATGTTCATTTATTACATACATATAACCATTTTACTGCGTTGACAATGTGCATTTACGCAATTTTATTCTTAAAAATTGGCTAGGGTAGGCGATGTCTGCGTGATTATGTAATCTTATAGTTTATTCCTACACTGGCAAAGAGGAGATATAATGCTGTATGAAACAATTTCAAAATAGATCATTCTTTAAATAAGTGAGGCATTCGTGTTATCTATTGCTATCCAATGTTTTGACCAGATTCGCCCAAGAAGTGTTGTTCGTACAAAAAAATTGTTATACTTGAATTTTGAAATTTTCCTTGAAATATACGAATATTAAAACTTTGATAAGGGTCATATCAAGGTGGTATTTCGTAAAGAAGGAAGTACATTAATTACTAACACGTATGTGAACAATGACTAATTGATCGATTGTATGTTGTTTTACGTCCCATTCGAGCATTGTGTACTCATATAAAGACGTCAGCATGTACCGGTGAAGGGCTTTAATTTTAGACATATACTCCGCACTCAGGGCCATGAACAGTGAGAGATCTTTATCGGGTCATCTCCTACAGTGAGACGGGACATCTTTTTTCACTTCAAAGTGCCGAGCGATTGGCGAAGTAACAGTTGCTACCTAATTTGGTCTGTCGCGACTGGGGCTGGAACCAACGGCCTTTCAATCACAGACGACCTCTCTACCGACTGAGCTACTGTGGCGGTCAGTGAAGAATTAAGTTTTGGACTTGCTTGTTAAGAGGTCTCATACAAGTTTGTTTTATCACGTATAATTAAGATTAGGATGATGCGATGAAATGAGATTTTCTGGCAGATTGTGCTATTGTTCATTTTATGTTGTATTTCACTATCCTTTTGGGCACTCTTGAGCTTGCACATACTTCGAGATGGTCTGCGTCGTAAGTTCACGTCTTGTGTGAATTCTTTTATAGAAACGAATAAATACATAATGTACCAAAGCACATTCTACATGTATCTAATTCTCCCTTCCTATTGCATGACAATGCTGTGCTTTTAAAAAATATGTCAGAAAGGACAATAGTTTAAATAATATGGATCAGAAATGAACTACCTAAGCCTTTTGCTTTGTGCACACACATTTGTTTGAAGACTGTTAGCAGTTCTAATATGTACATGTAACATTAGACATAAAATAAAATACTTTATAAAATCTTACTTCAAAAAAGTACATGTCTCTTTCTGTTTTGCCTCAGCTATTTCAGCAGCTGGTATAAAACATAGTTTCGAAATCAATTTATATCGGCCATGACAGTTGAAATTGATTCTGACGACAAGAGGATCCTGGTGATTTTCCTTTCTTTTATTATAGGGTTGCTTTTCTGGAAATTTGGTTTTAATTGGGGGATCTGGTTCTTGAAGTGCAATAATCGCCACAATATCACAAATTCCCTTGCCACAAATTACATCCTCGAAACAAATCATGCCCACTATCGCACGTTGGTTTTCATTTCCCAAATGATGGTTTGTATTGATATGTCCCCAGAAGAATTTCCTAAATGTTGGTTTGTATTGATATGTCCCCAGAAGAATTTCGGGAATACATCAAAGACGATTAACTTTATAATATCAAACATTCAAAGGAATATGAATATTAAATTTGAACTATACTGTGTGTAGTTTCATTTTTGATTTAACTTTAACATTCAATTTTGAAATACATATGTATTCCTGAGTAAGAAAGACTTGCAAATATATAGATTTGTTTTGTTTACATTGTTTAAGACTTGTCTCTAGTTGCTTTGATACGTTATGTTTGTGATGACTATTCAGTTTTTGGATTCTCAATACGAAAATCGTCCAATTCAGCAATCAATCATTTAGTCAACTTATTAGACATTGCAAGCAACATACGTTGATTATCTATGGTCAACTGTTTTTTCATGCTGAACTATTAACTAAAGCACATTTTGACATATGTTCAATATGTGTCAAATCTGTGATAAATATATGTTTCTTGAATTTTGGTATATAAATCAAACATGCAAATAAACATACATGTGTGTTTTTTCATGTTATATAAAAAAGAATAATTTACTTGATGGCACTATAATTTTAAATTAAGAATATCTTGAAAAATTATCAGTAGCTAGGTAAAATACGTTGTGTATGTCCTTAACAATTGTTGTAAATCGAACAAGTACATCCACCAAGTTAATTCATTATTAATAATATAATAAAGTAGTAAACATGTTGCAGTTTCAATTGTGTATATATTTGTTATAATACAATTTTAACTGTGTACAATATATTTGTCAGATCAAGATTTTTCATTAAAACTGAGCTGTAGAACTTGATTATTATTTCGTAATTTCAATACGTTGAGAAAGGTTGAGAAAATACCATCGGGCCTTTTTCATGCCATATGCTGAAAAAAAAGTCAACTGAATATATGTGTGTAGAAATAATGTGCGTAAATATCTAGACCCAACTTCCCCCAAAAAAGTCAAGCAATGATGAAAATCTTAGGTCTACTGAGGTGGTTTGATTAAACATGCATCCTTTTTCAAACTAAATCCCTGACGGAAATTTGACGAGTCTTTTAATCTATTTCGAGTACGCTTTTGGAATAAAACTGCGTCGTCGCTAAGCTTATTTATGTAATATTTCTGAAACGTAGTAGAGTTATGTATTATAAGGAGTTTCAATGTCCCTTTATGGTACAACTTGACACAAGTTTTTTTTTTTTTTTTTTTTTTTTTTTTTTTTTTTTTTTTTGGCTAGTTCGTTTTTGGAGGGATTGTCATATTCTTAATTTTAAAAATTACCGTTACTGTATATTGATGGAACGGAAGCGAAAAGAGAGTGCCTTGCAGAAAAGCAGATATGTAAACAATTGCATTAAGTAATATTTTATGAACAATTTTGTGGATTTCAAAAAAGGGATTGAAGACTTTAAGCGTATGAAACCACCATGATTACTAAATACGCCTCCATATGAGTGTTAAATTCTCGAGAGGGACGTTAAACAAAAACCAAACAAAAACTAAATTTATCACTTTTATATGTAAACACATATTAATAATGTTATATTTAATGATGCTTAACCAAAAGTTAAATTAAGATGTTTGTGCATAGAAACTAATTTTGTCATTCTTGAAATTCATTATGCGCAGTAATGCAGTTTAAGTTTTGCCTATTCAGGTCTTAAACATAAAAGATATTTTGCGTGTCCTAAAAAGCGGGTCCATAATATTACTATCTGTTTTTTTCTTAAAACCATGACCAGAGGTTTGTTATATACTGTTAATATACTTATTTTAGTGAAATCATATTTCAATGCCTTTTGTGCTGCTTCTATGGCAGCTATTTCATGCACATGCTCCTAAATGACCAAAACTAATACATGTCCAAGACAAAGCGTCGTCCGCGTGGCGTAGTGGTTAGAGCGTAAGGTGTTGATCCTTACGTCGCGGGTTCGAATCCCACTGTGGGACGTGGAGACCGGTATATGGATGAGACCGTATAAACCGAGGTCCCGTGTCGCAGTAGGTGCTAGCACGAAAAAGATTCCTCACTGCTCAATGGCCGTAAGTGCCGAGTATAGGACAAAATTTGCAGCTCTCCACCGACAAGTGGTGGCGTCTCCATATGAGTGAAAAATTCTCGAGAGGGACGTTAAACAACAAACAATCAATCAATCCAAGACAAAGCTGCGCTAATTACAATTGCGCTAATCAGTTCAGAGGGATATTACACTTAATTTTGTTTGCGCTCATTTATGTACGTTTCCAGTACATGTATATGTATGTATTTACAAGCTTAAGCCGTAATGAAGAAGCACTCCTAGTGTATAACGTAGTAAAACAATGTTAAACCAGTCTGAGTGAAAGGACTGGAGGAGCTACAAAGTTTTGTCTGTATTATATATACGTACATGTATATAGATTTAGTGTTGGTAACTGAGAATCAAGCTTAAGAGAGACAACCCAGTACGACTACTTTATCGCTCTTCTCTTTTCTCCCTTTCACTGTTGATAGCTTGTTTCTTCCTTAAATCGATCCAGTGCATGTTGGCGTTCTTTACCTCTCAAGGTCACAGTGTACCGAGATTGGATTGAGCGGCAGTGATTCCAGACTTCACTGTGTAAATAAAACATCATGTTAAAGACCAGTTTTCATATACTTCCTATGTATAGTTAATGTTCTCATAAGGAATCAAATTGTCTGTAAAGTTAGAATCAATATTTTTAAGAGTATGCCTCTAATTCAATTTTAAACAACTTTGCGGGAGATATAGATCCTAAATAGATCCTTCTTAGATAACAGTTGCATCAAATGAATACCAGATTAATTATTAATTAACAGTCTGGTGAACATTTGCAAAATAGATACTTCTTCTTTCTGCGTTGCAACACCTGAGAGACATTCACGATAAGCGACAGTTGCCTTAAACTCATGAATTTATGCATTGTTTTCCACAAGAAACGCATTTCAGTCAGTCGTCAAATTCCTAAGATTTAGAATGAATCAACTGGTTGTTTAAAATACTTAAAATACTAGTATACCCGTTTTAAGGTCATGAAACAGACCCAATGTAAACACCCTATGGTATCACCAAAACTTTATGTTGAAATCACAAATTTTAGTTAGATGATACCAAAAAAGTTTCGTTTTACAAATATTTTCTCTGGTTTGCTGCTAGATCATCACATTGGTCCTGCTTGTGTAATGTTACTCACGTTTTCACTCTTTTATTTCAGTATTCTGAACGGACTACTAGACAGGTAAACATTGTAGTTATCTCCCCTGTATACGCATGTATGTCAGTGTCCACCTCTGTATTAGTGTCTGTGCTGTGGTATGCTATAATTGGTTCGAGATCCAAACCAATGTGAAATAAGTGATGAATCAACTTAATTTGCTACGTCTTTTGTTCATTTAGTTCTGTAGGCTGGACTCCAATTCTTCATGTCACGTCTCCTACCTTGTTTTGATATTATTTTCAGTTTTGTGTAATTTCTTTCCTGCCTGCATGCTTGATTGGGAAGCAATGTATTTTTGTTGAATGTTACTTTTGGGTAAGGCGCTTAATAACCACTGATTAGAAGTACAAGTATTAAAGTAAAACGATTAAAAAATCTTGATTAGATTGCTTCTTCTATGCGTCATATTAGGATGAAAAAATTCTGAATGTACGGATATTAACCCAAAGATACTTGCATCTCTGACTATATTCAAGGCCATAATTTTATTTATTTTTAACATTTAAATACTGTAATTTACATTACATTTTAAAAAGTAAAATACTGTAATAAAAGTGATATTTTATTACAGTGTGAAGGAATATCAAAGTGATATTTTGTCACAGTACGAAATAATGTCAGAAATGCGGCAGAACGCTTAATTTTCATTCTCTTCACGAAGTTTTGTGAAAGAGGTGTAAAAGAATTTTCCTGGTCTGTTATAAAGAGAGTAAATAAACCATCCTGACAGAGACTTAACCTGCCAAAGTTTCTCCAAATTGTTGTTAAATTCATGTTAACAATGTTTTAAATCTCACAATCGCTTAGCTATGACGTCTGAACCGCTCAAGTATGACCTCACAGCCTATGATACTGTGTCGAACAGACAGAGGCGAATGGAGAATACAAGAAAATGATTCAATGTTTTGTAATTAAATATGGATGATGATAATAATAATTATAATAGTGCTTCCCACTCGTGAAAATATAAAAAAAAATTCTGTTTTACTCGTGAAATAAATTCCATATGCAACTACACAGGTATGTTAATTTAAAGGCAACATCCAGGTTGTTATTATGCGGCAAATTGAACTTTTTTTGTAAAATGTAACCATGAGAAATCAGAAAATCCTCGGATAAAACATTTACTATCATTATCCATTGTATGGACGGCTAAAAGAGGCACTCGACACTACGACGTCATCATGTGACGTCTATAAATAGAAAAATGTACCTTAATGAAAAAATGACCCCCCCCCCCCCAAAAAAAAAAAAAACACTTCCCAGGGATAATTTTATTCTGTTTGTAAAAATCATTATGCAAAAACATCTTTGGGCCATGAAAAGTGCTGCTTGAATCCTACTCTCCTGTCACAGAAATAATTATTCCAGTTTTTTTTTTATTTTACATTTTATACATACAATCGAAAAATTTTCATCAATTTGTGTAAACCACACAATTCTAGCAGCACTTTTCAGGTTCTATAGAACACAAGCTTTCGATATGGACAAAACATATACTTCAAAGTAGACATTGAAATGTGAACTTTGGCATCTTTGTTGTTAAGAACGACAGTGGAAAGGCTGATCGGGAAAACTACAAAACATTCAATATCCTCTATTCATTGAATAAATGTTATATTTTGTCACAGTGTGATAGAATATCAAATTATTATTGTACGTGTACCTAAATTGGTGTATTCAAAATTTAGTGCAATCAAGGGGTATGGAGTTGTTGGCGTAATCATAAATTAGCGCCACACATGTCCGTGCTATGTATTGTATTAATGAATGATTTATTAGCGGTATTCATGAATTAGCGCATCGTTATCCGCGCCAAAGCTGCTAAAATATGAAGCCTGTTTTTTAAGTACACATACAGTATTTTGTCACAGTGTGAAAGAATATCAGAAGTGCGGTAAAACTCGAGATTTTCCTTCCCTTCACGGAGAGAGTTTTAAAAAATACTCCGTGGCCAGTCATAAGATACAGTAAATGAACCATCCTGACAGACAAAAATGCCAAAGTTTCCCATATGTTGTTGACATCCATGTTTACGTTTTAATCCCACAATCACTTAGCTGTGTAATCTCAACCGCTTGAATTTCTTTCCTCTATGACGACAGAGGCAATGAGAAAAATGAAAGAAAATGTTGTAAGAAAAATCAAATTCAAAATTCGTGCTTCGCACAAGTACAAATATCTAAAACTCTTGGAATGAATTCCATATCCAACTTCAAAACATTGAATATCCTGCGTATCGATTTGCTTGCATTTTACCTAGGAGAGAAAGAGGGAAAAAGGTCAAGTACTTCAAGGTTATTGACTCAATTATCCTATCTGTCAATTAGCCTGTCTTGTATATGGAATCCGGTCATAAAGCAAATAAATTAATAGAAAGGATATATAATGCATTCAATCTGCTCAGACCAAATATTGCGATTCTGACCAAATAAGCAAAGACTTAAAATGTTTGGTTATCATAGAAATATTCGAAAAGGAACTTTATTTGACTTCCTGTAAAACAAACCTATCTGTCGTAAGCCATAGCAGGCATGGTTTTGATTTTAAAGGTCAAAGGAAATTTGATATTTAATAATTTTTGGAGAAATGTTAATTTTTAAGCCAATGATAGAAATCTAAGAGATGTTCGTAGGCGATAGCCATTAACATTTTTATCTTCGCCGGGGTCGAAAATTAGAATTCATTGTTTGGGTTAGTTTCTTTGTTCTCCACCGACGTGGGACGTATGATGGAAATAAACAAATATTGACAACTTACTTTCGATAAATTGATTTATCTTCCCACAAGGTTTTTTCCCTCTTTTCTGCCCTGTTAACTATTGTTCCTAAAGATACTCAGAACTCTAATTTGATCATCAAGAGAGAGAGAGAGAGAGAGAGAGAGAGAGAGAGAGAGAGTTACATTTTACAGTAGTTTTGCTGAATAGAAACTTCTTTATTCAGTTACATGCGTAATTGTTTAACCTTTGACCTTTGTCATCTCTCTGCAGTTAATAACTTACAACACGATTTTCCTTTGATTGAATGATATTTTGATATAAGATAATTATTCTTTTGATATAAGAATGAATAATTATATCATTTGATATGCATACTTTCCAAGCATGTGCTTCGCCTAGGTCTTTGGACTTGATTTATTTCTTGCAATTGATTCTCTTTTTTTTTCAAATCAACTTTTTGGTCAGCTTTGTAAATTAGGTGATTTGTTGTCATCCGATTTCGACCGTTCTTAATTAGTTGAAAAATTTTGAAAAAAAAAATGCTTGATCTAAAAATGGGCGAATCAATTAAAATCAATTTTTTTATGTAGCACATATGAGTGAAATATCAAGATAACAAACAGATAGCATACTCTAAAGTCCAGTGAAGTAATAAAGATTGAGAGTAGAGCGAACATGGTCACTTGAAAATATAAGAGGTGGGATCAGGTGCAATGGAGGAGTAAGTATGATGAAAGAGAACAAGATTTTGAGTTATATGGCTTTTGTCCTCATAAGACATGAAGGATGTGGCCAAAACCATAAAAAATAACGCAGTCTTCAGAAATTTTCCTTACTTTTACACATTAAACGTACAATCTGTTAGCAGAAAATTAGCCCTGTACCAAGAAATATGATTCCTGGATGAGGATTCTTAAGTGTATCTACTTGTAAGATGGGACTTAGTTGATCATATATTGGAAAGTCATTTTATCTTTTAAAATCTTTATTTCTAACATATTTATATATCATGAAAATGAATGATTATCATTTATAGTCTGTCCCACTGTACCAACGTCATAACTTTTTTACCATTATATTTCAAAATTCATTGATACTTTGGCCTTCAAACTGCAGATCAATGAGGGAACGATTTAGTTTCACTTACGTTTTAAAATATTATCAATTAATATTTGATTACTGCTTTGGAACGGAATCCATTATTAATCGTGATTTTCCGTTGAATGCTGTCAGTGACGTAATGAAAATTAGAAGCATATTGAACTTCCAAAATTTTACCAAAACTGTTATAAAAACCTGGTTCCCGTTTCACGTATGAGGGTTGCAGTAAATTTATTAAAATAACTGATAACTTACAGATTTTGCTATATTGCAATGTAAAAACGAAGGAAGATATTTTTACCAAAAACAACCAAAATGATTTTTTCATAAATTTAGAGTCCCCTCAGTCTATGTTGGTTATATGTTAAGAAAACCATGCTAATCAGGTGACCCTGAAGGCCCTAGAGCATTTTCTAAGACATGTGCCCTTCAATCGAGAAGACGCTGATTCATCAAACTTAAGGTTGAATAGCTGTCTGTGACGACGTAAAAGGATTCCTAATGAAAAGTTATATATCGAAGCAGGAGACATAACTATTTATTGGACCTCAGTGATAGTAAATAATATATGGTTGATCTGTCACAAGATACTTGGTTTTGGAGCCCATTTGATAAAAAAGATTTACGACTGAGAGTACTAGAAATAATTTGTTCAGATTTTCATACATGGTAAACTAGAACAAGAGTCATTTGAATCAAATCTTAATACCCCCTTCCCCCTCTTCTCTTCTTATTTCCTAAAAAAAAAATTTGATATTTGGAAGTTTGAGGACCAAATATTTTATTTATTTTTTTATCTCTCGACTGAAATGAATAAAGAGTCTTTGGTAAAGATTTTTGTCAAGAGTCCAATGATTTACTTACACGATTCCTGTGCACTGTGTATCTATACTACTATATTAAAATAATAGACTCGAATTTTTGGCCTTTAATACCGATAAATCGGAAGAGTACTGTCTATTGTTTTATATATTTTAAACATCATTGGTACTTGAAGATTACCAATTTGTTTCTATTTTTTCTCAATTAAGCTTTGCTAATTAATAATCAACGAAAATTCCTCAAAAAATTCCGGAAATCATCTGGATTTTTTGGATTTTACAATCTTGCGCGTGCGCATTATATTCACGCTAAATCACGGTGTTCAAATCAGAGAAGACAAATGTACTTAGTAGATATATATTTGTTATTTTATAATTTCTCTAATAAGAAATCATAAATATATATAAACAGAATATATAGCAAATTTCCAATGAAAATTTACACATATTTGTATTATCGTTTCTGAGTTTATCCATGCAAATGTGATATTGTGGCCACGTTGGTAATCATTCGCCATCTCGGAGACACATTTATTATATGTTATTGTTATTTACGTCTCTGGCCATCTCAACGGAGGCAAAAACCTCATGATCGTAGGAGCAATATTAATGTAACTACCCGATTTTATTTTATCCTTCCTTTCTTTTATGCTTTTTTGAGGGGAAGGGGGGGGGGGTGTTACAACTGAATCCGGGATGTTTCGCGCTGATTCTGTTTCGCACTGAGATGTTTCGCGCCTGGATGATTCGCGCCGATTTAGGTGCGAAACATCTCACGATTTATTTTAAATATTCAATGATATTTTTATCCATTTTAAATTTTTTTTTATCAATTATAAGATATACATATATAGATGTTGTGTGTTCAAATGCATGACTTAATAATACATGTATGCACTGCCAAAGATTACGGATCGTGTTCATCAAATATTCCATGAGGATTAAATTGTAATTAGTTGAAGATCGAAAGGTGAGAATTTATTAATGGACGTGTTGGTAGTCAAACCAGCAATATAATTACTTAATTAGATGGCGGTATTATAATTAGCATGGTGTTAAAATAATACATAATTATACATACATAATTATATGCTGTGTATACTTCAAACACAGACATAAATAATTATGTCTCTGCTACAAATATGATCTTCTTGAATTAAAAAAAATGTTTCAAAAAATATCAAAATTTACACCATATAACATGTTTAAAATCTAAAATTTTGTTAAACGAACTTCAGTAGGCTAGCACATATTTGTACAACAATGTGGGGCGAACCATCTCAGCGCGAAACGGAATCGGTGCGAAACATCGCAGCGCGAACCATGCGAAACATCCCGTTACCTTACAACTCCAGCTAGAATCACATTTTAGTGAAGTAGGCATTCTTTTTCCGCCAAAAATTACAATAACATTATTTTCATTTCTTAACTTTGAAATAAATCGAAATAATCAAATAACGTCAATATAAACGATATTTTCAATTTGAAATGTGTCTAAATGATTGCAACTTGAATTTGTTCGCCATGTTTACTATTACCTTCACTGCTGAGATTTATAACGCGGTAAACATGAAACAGAAACTATGGGCAAAGAAATATTTGATTCCATGCAAAAAAATTCACATTATATTTCTTACGAGGGTGTAGTGAAATTAATAGCATTATTGTAGGCTTATAGCTTTGTTATGTAAATACATGACCTCTGACCCTGACGTTATATAGAAGGGACAGCCTGTTCTTCTAAATATGTAAAGGTTGTCGTGGTAACTACGCTTAATAGGTAGTCTGAAGTCAGCCCTTGCGGCCCGTACAAGTTTATTCTATCAATGCTGCTAAAATATCGATCATTTGAATAGGCGTCGGAAGCAAATTGAAAGTGGGGTGGCTAAATGAAAGTGGAGGGGCTAAACCAACGAAAAAAGGTAAGCCCCAATTTTCAATACCTATACTATGTCTATCTTTGCAAAAAAAAGTGTGGGGGGGGGGCTAAGCCAGCCCCCCCCCCCCCCAGTTCCGACGCCTAAGATTTGTAAAATATAATCCATGCATAGTAAATCTCAAAACTATGAGGTGGGACAAAATTAAGATCATAAAGAATATTTATTCATTGATGAAATGAATTATATTCAATCGTAGCAAACAAACTAACGTTTAATTAAATCGCCAAAAGAAAAAATACACCAGCGTGAAAACAAGTTGTCTTCTTCAGCAGCCATGACTGTTCTCATGTGATGTAATGACTTTTGATTGAAAACGTTTAATACTGCAGAAGATTAACTTTTGTTATCACTAAACAGATATATAAATGTTTATGAGGTATGTATTTTATTTTTGCTGCATTATTTACGTATGAAGTAAGAAAAATTCCCATATTCAGTTCAAGATCCACTCCCAAATTCTCATTGGCTGTTCCAAAATAAAATCGGTCAAGGTCAGTAAACTTTAAAGTTTGGTAAACTCAGACTTTACTAAATATTTTGAAAAAAAAATATGCTTTGAATAATTACATCAAAAAGATTTGTTTTAAAATGTTTCTGATTACATTGTATGACTTCAATTAAAAACTGGAAATGATATTGTATGATCCAAAAAGAGTTGTAACCCCCCTCCCCACCCCCATGAAAAGGCTTCATTATTACAGCAATAAGTACTTTCAAGTTCCTACTTTCCTACTTAGGATACCCTTGGTAAATGTCCGATATGCACATGAATGCACTCATAACAATGTCAACCGTGCACGCACGGGTCAAAGTCTAGTATGAAAAATAAAAATTAATAAGTTTGAGTTATAATAAAAATCGATTGAGTAGCCTTTTGAAATATTGATGTAATGTAAATGCTGATAGGTATTTTACTGGTTTTCATTTTACTAGTATTCACAATGAAAAATCAAGGTCCATAGAAAAATGCTTTGTTATAGACTTGGATATTGGTTTCTAATGATTAAGCTGCCATACAGAGCGGCATCTTAACAAAGTGTTATTGTATTTGATTTCATTGTTGGTTATTAAGGTTAATTTCTTAGGACTATTGGTTGACCCATTCGTCTAGTCGATAAACCTTATAAACCATGCCCTGTATAAGGAATATAGTCAGTCTGGAAAAGTTACAAATTGAGAGTAGATGACGAACCTATCAGCTGTACTATTCCTCTCTATTCTGTCTTCAAATGGGAAAAAAGGAACGCTAGAATAATTTCCGTTTGTTGTAGGTATAGTCAGTCGAGAAATGATAATCTTAGGTTTCCATCAGCTTCAGGTTAGAGAAAAGGTCTGCACAAACTGTGAATGCCTTGGTCATGTAAATTCGTAGATGAGCAAGATACGAGCTTTGAATTCTGGCCAGTATTAATATTCCAAATTTAATAAGAGTTCATAAAATACCGAAATATAAACATCTTTTAAGGCTCCAAATGTTGGTATTTTTTGTGTTTTCTCTCTGTCAAAACGCCGAAATTATAGATTAAAAATTATGCAAGGTCTGAGAAATTTAGATTTGAATTCTTTTATTAGTAGATAAATATATAAAAACAGCCAAGATTTCCAAATTTGAATGTGACTAGTCAACAGGAATATGGACAACTTTATGGGCTTAGTTGATTATTGTATATAGGTTGTATCCACTTTATTAAAATAGACCTAATGTACACAAGGTTATGATACAGTTAAGTGCATCTGGTTATGATACAGTTAAGTTCACCTGGTTATATTACAGTTCAGTACACCTGGTTATATTACAGTTCAGTACACCTGGTTATATTATAGTTAACTACACCTGGTTATATTATAGTTAAGTTCACCTGGTTATATTACAATTAATTTCACCTGGTTATATTACAGTTAATTTCACCTGGTTATATTACAGTTAAGTACACCTGGTTATATTACAGTTAAATACACCTGGTTATATTACAGTTAAGTTCACCTGGTTATATTACAATTAATTTCACCTGGTTATATTACAGTTAAGTTCACCTGGTTATATTACAGTTCAGTACACCTGGTTTTATTACAGTTCAGTACACCTGGTTATATTATAGTTAACTACACCTGGTTATATTACAGTTAAGTTCACCTGGTTATATTACAATTAATTTCACCTGGTTATATTACAGTTAATTTCACCTGGTTATATTACAGTTAAGTACACCTGGTTATATTACATTAAAGTTCACTTGGTTATATTACAGTGAAGTTCACCTGGTTATTTTACAGTTAAGTACACCTGGTTATATTACAGTTAAGTTCACCTGGTTATATTACAATTAATTTCACCTGGTTATATTACAGTTCAGTACACCTGGTTATATTACAGTTCAGTACACCTGGTTATGTTACAGTTCAGTACACCTGGTTATATTACAGTTAAGTTCACCTGGTTATATTACAATTAATTTCACCTGGTTATATTACAGTTAATTTCACCTGGTTATATTACAGTTAAGTACACCTGGTTATATTACATTTAAGTTACCTGGTTATATTACAGTTAAGTTCACCTGGTTGTATTACAGTTAAGTACACCTGGTTATATTACAGTTAAGTTCACCTGGTTATATTACAATTAATTTCACCTGGTTATATTACAGTTCAGTACACCTGGTTATATTACAGTTCAGTACACCTGGTTATATTATAGTTAACTACACCTGGTAATATTACAGTTAAGTTCACCTGGTTATATTACAATTAATTTCACCTGGTTATATTACAGTTAATTTCACCTGGTTATATTACAGTTAACTACACCTGGTTATATTACATTTAAGTTCACCTGGTTATATTACAGTTAAGTTTACCTGGTTATTTTATAGTTAAGTACACCTGGTTATATTACATTTAAGTTCACCTGGTTATATTGCAGTTAAGTTTTCCTGGTTATTTTATAGTTAAGTACACCTGGTTATATTACAGTTAAGTCCACCTGGTTATATTACAGTTAAGTACACCTGGTTATATTACAGTTAAGTACACTTGGTTATGTTACAGTTGAATACATCTGGTTATATTGCAGTTGAGTACATCTTGTTATATTACAGTTGAGTACATCTGGTTATATTACAGTTAAGTTCACCTGGTTATATTACAGTTCAGTACACCTGGTTATATTACAGTTAAGTTCACCTGGTTATATTACAGATGAGTACATCTGGTTATATTACAGTTAAGTTCATCTGGTTATATTGCAGTTGAGTACATCTGGTTATATTACAGTGAAGTTCATCTTGTTATATTGCAGTTGAGTACACCTGGTTATATTACAGTTAAGTTCACCTGGTTATATTACAGTTAATTTCACCTGGTTATATTACAGTTAAGTACACCTGGTTATATTACATTTAACTTCACCTGGTTATATTAC
The DNA here is from genome assembly GCF_033153115.1 of Saccostrea echinata. Taxonomy (NCBI): domain Eukaryota; kingdom Metazoa; phylum Mollusca; class Bivalvia; order Ostreida; family Ostreidae; genus Saccostrea; species Saccostrea echinata. The sequence continues at coordinate 780,714 of NW_026889793.1, forward strand.
AGTTAAGTTCACCTGGTTATTTTACAGTGAAGTACACCTGGTTATATTACAGTTAAGTTCACCTGATTGTGTTACAGTTAAGTACACCTGGTTATATTACAGTTGAGTACATCTGGTTATATTACAGTTAAGTTCATCTGGTTATATTGCAGTTGAGTACATCTGGTTATATTACAGTGAAGTTCATCTGGTTATATTGCAGTTGAGTACACCTGGTTATATTACAGTTAAGGTCACCTGGTTATATTACAGTTAAGTTCACCTGGTTATATTACAGTAAAGTACACCTGGTTATATTACAGTTAAGTTCATCTGGTTATATTGCAGTTGAGTACATCTGGTTATATTACAGTGAAGTTCATCTGATTATATTGCAGTTGAGTACATCTGGTTATATTACAGTGAAGTACATCTGGTTATATTAAAGATAAGAACATCTGGCTATATTACAGTTGAGTACATCTGGTTATATTACAGTTAAGTACATCTGGTTATATTACAGCGAAGTACACCTGGTTTTATTACAGATAAGTACACCTGTTTATATTACAGTTGAGTACATCTGGTTTATTGCGTTAAGTTCACCTGGTTATATTACAGTTGAGTACACCTGGTTACATTACAGTTAAGTTCACCTGGTTATTATACAGTGAAGTACACTTGGTTATATTACAGTTAAGTTCACCTGGTTATATTACAGTTATTTACACCTGGTTATATTACAGTTAAGTACACCTGGTTATATTACAGTTAAGTACACCTAATTATTTACAGTTAAGTACACCTGGTTATATTACAGTTCAGTACAGTTGGTTATTTTACAGTTAAGTACACCTGGTTATATTATAGTTACGTACATGTGGTTATATTACAGTGAAATTTCACTTGGTTATATTACAGTTAAGTACACCTGGTTATATTACAGTTGAGTACATCTGGTTATATTACAGTTAAGTTCACCTGGTTATATTACAGTTAAGTACACTTGGTTATATTACAGTTAAATACACTTGGTTACATGCATATTACATAATATATCAAATATCTCATACTTTATAGATCAAACATCTCAGACTTCAAATATCAAAATATTTCAAATCTCAAACTTGTACTATATATATTACAGCGCTAAAGTATATATCACTGTCACCAGGAGTAAGCTTATTAGCTTAGTTTACACTAGCATTAGCATATTTTGCAGGCATTTGTTATGCGTCTTTACCTTTGAAAGGTTCAGCAGAAAGGAATGTGAAGAACAAACCCGACCCTTTATATATACAACACTTGCTGTATCATCCAAGCCCGACTCTTAAAAGACAATGTATAAGGGACCTATATACAAGTATAGGTCCCTGCAAATATACTTTTCTCGTAAAATAAAGGCATCTATTTTGTATACACAAATAGATGCTATTATATATATATTTCTCTCTCTTTTTTTAGGTCAATAGAATAAAAATCCAGTTGTAACATAATCGTGTCCTAATGTATTTTGACAGAAATTAATTTTATTATACAAAATTAGTCTATACCTTGTGCGTAATAGGGCACAGTTTATACATCATTGATTGTAATTGATCTGAAGAAGTTTGGCCTTACTGGAATTCTCCAAAACATTAGGGTGAATAATTAACTTAGCTTTTTGATTTATAATTATCGAGTTCAAGACCTATTTCTCATATTTGGTTCTCTTATCGCCAAAAAATCAACACAGGAATACGTTGTTGGTGTATGCATATTTACATACCATCTCCAATCTCTGTGTGTAATAAGGCTCCTTGTCTATCATCGAAAGGTCGCTTAAAGGTCTGCAGTCTCTCGGGTAATCACAAAGACAAATTGGCTTTCAATTTCCGCAGCGTGGTGTATGTGTTGAGTCAACCTTCAGCTTATTGTGTAAAAAGCCATGCTGAATGATACAAGTAACAGATTCAACTTGTTGAACAGCATTAAGCTTTATTATAAAAATGCATGACCATATTTAGTTTAACTATATGTATGTTCTACATGCCGATGAAGTTTTAGGATTTCTTGGAATTAGCTCTACTGGTCAGAGACTTCAAGAACTTATGCGATAGTAAGGTGTCCGTCGTCCGTCCGTCTAGCTGTTTGTCTGTCCGTCTGTCTGTAAACAATTTTTCAAAATGCTTCTCCTCCTACAGTTTTGGTCTGATTTCAATATAACTTGGCATACAAGTAGACTATACTATTAAAGATACATAATTCTATGCATCGGTTTTTGAATTTGATGAATGATATTGCCATGTTTTCTTATAAAAGAAATTTCCGAGAAACTTCTTTAAAACGCTACTCCTCCTACAGTTTTGGCCTGATTTCAGTATAACTTGGCAGACATGTAGCTTAAATCTTGTAGCTTAACATTTTGATTTTTTCGAGCATTTCTTGAGTCGGTAGCTTGATGAACCTACATGTACTAATTAGGCACATGACTTACATGTATGTGGCCTACCTCACTTCAGTCACGTAAAAGGTCCTTTTGCGTAGATATATGGCGTGATGTGTACACGTAGAAGACAGGGCTGTCTCCCCAATTATTTTACCAATATATACTATACAATAGAAAACAAAGCTAGTTTACGGTTGTGCCCCCTTAATGATGATAACTGATTATTATTATTGGGGGGGGGGGGGGTTCAAAGAATTTGTTTTGGAAATCCTTCGCACGAACTTGTAGCTTATTGATTTAATATGATGGTGCTTCAAGTATTAGCTTCAAGGTTAATATTCTTTCCGAAGTGGCTTTGTTTTTTTTCCCTTTATTTATTTAATTTTGAGATGATAGGCCTATTGTAACACGTGGTATGTTTTTTTATGAACGCTTTCAACGTTTAACAAACGTGCTCAGATTGCTTTATCAATACATACCCCCCCCCCCTCCAAATATAAATTAATTAATTAATAAAAAGAAATAAATTAGAAAAAGATAGTTAATTTTTAAATGAAAAACAACTGTACTACAACTAAATGTTACATTGTGCTTATTCTTATATTTAATAAAAGAGAAAACAATAAAATAAATAAAACAATATATATATATATATATATATATATATATATATATATATATATATATATATATATATATATATATATATATATATATATATATATATATATATATATATAACAACCACCACTCCAAAAAGCCCTAGAAAAACGGAAACAACTTTTATTTAAAAATTCACTTAATACTTCTGATTTTGTTAAAGACTCGTTTGTTATGCATACTTCATTAATTTCGCACACTGATTTGTAAAATGTCTAATATTCGATATTGACGTTAAACATCATCATATGTTCATCATATATTCGACCACGAATAATATCTGTCTAATGAATGAGTTCTATGTACATCCCAGTGCAATCGGCAAAAGCTGTAGAGATTTAGCACTCTAATTGGTTTTTGTAGTGACGATGCTTATAAACTCGCCGACAGCGACAGCAGTCAGGCAAATATTGACCAGTTTTGCTGTAAAACGCCCCGATATGACAAAGAATTATCAAATAATACCGCGTAATGGGGACGTTACAGAGGACAGAGAGCTGCCATGTCCTCAGATCGAGGCTTCTTGTCGTTTGGCATCATAAACGTTATTCTCGCGAGATGTTGACTGTGACTGTTTATCACAGCTGAGATTTCTTTTCTTTTTTTTTATCAAAGTTTCAAATCTTGATATTCTATGTTCTAGGGAGGTGAGATCTAAAATTTAACTTTTTTGGGCGCCAAATTAAGTGATTGTGAATAGTTCTATTGCATCAATAAAGAATATTTAATTACATGTTTTAATTAGTCGTGAAAAAAAAACCCTCACCATTGGTCATATATTAAATCGTGAAAGGACGCACGGATACTAAGTAATTCCTGGATCTATTCCCCAAATACCTACAGTGTGTCAAATTACATTCCGGTTTCCGCTCTGTTATTACCGAGTTAACTGGATAGACTACTGTTATGATATACTATTCTGACAATTTAAGTGCTTGCCTTCATAGGAAACGCGTTCTTGTAGAATTGGACATAACAGATATATTGAATTAGCTAGATTATCGTGACCTGACGTATTTGGAATATCTTGAGATAACTCAGATAAGTGATTTCAATTGCTGCCAAATGCTGCATGGAAGTTTTGAATGGAGACGAGATAGCTGTACAAAACGGAACTGGTGATGTGTTTTTATATCTGATGAAAAAAGTGTCACATAATTATAATCCTAACTTTCTATTGAAGAGCTAAGGAGATTATTTAAATTCGTGGGAATTATTATTATTTTTTTTTTTTTTTTGAAAAACATTTTTATAAAAAAAGAAATGGGGAAAAAACATTAATGTGAGCTGAAACTACAAAATCAACGAACCATTCTCTCTAGCTGGACTTTAATTGAATTCTTTTCTTTGAAAAGTTTAAGGAATGTTCTAATTTGTCATGTTGAAGAATAAAAAGTACAGCATAGATTAAAAACCATAAAACTGAGTACGACAAGACGATTACACGGATTTATCCGGAGATTTCCGGTGTCTCCAGTTAGGCTCATACAACAGTAACGCATAAAAACGGATTGATCTCTCAGTTACTAATGGTGTATTGTGTCGGGGAATCATCTTAATCGCACTATTCGGTTCTGTATCAATATTTATGGTGATTTTACCGTGTGTTCTAAAGGACAGGTGGTTTTTGCATAAGGCGTACATATAAAGCGATCCGTCCTTATGAAGCACTGCTCTAAAAAGTCCATTGTAATGTTTTAGTGTAATGGATTAGCTTGCTATAGGACTCGGAGAACATCCTATTGTTGTTTATTGGAGGGATTACTTCTAGAGTAATTTTTTTGTTCCCGTGGTGTATTAATAATATTGATGTTTTGTGCGTGAGACCGAACTTTGATTTTGTTGAGCGATGTCATAAATCAGTGATGGTATATGTGTTATCAGATGTAATGCGTCTATGATCCAATGTTATGTGTGTTAAATGGTGAAAAACCGAAACCCATTGGGGAGTTTATGTATCATTTATGGTTAACGTGCAATTTCCGTCGTTAAAAGTTTGGAATTTTGCTGATAATGTGAAAGTTATGTACGATCTTTATCAGAAAACTGTTTTCAAAGTTTGGAACTTTTAACTATTGTTCGTTGTTAAAACCGATAAGATCTAGGAAGACAAAACAAACCAATACTGTGGATTTCTTTACAACATATTTTAAACTCAGACGTAAATATTGTGGAAATCAAAACCAAAGAAAGCACAATATAATGAGCTAGTGTGCTGAACTAAACGCAGTAGGCATGGCCGGTATGAAACTAATGGAGAACGAAAACTGTCCGATGTGCTCCTCATGTTTCGGTATTCTTCTGTCGTTTTTTAGATTTGAACGTCCCAGCAGTCGGAATCCAGTGGTAACAGAACAGGTACAGCCGTCCCCCAACGCTCACACGTCCCTTAACGAGAGTCTGGGGATAAGGAATGGCACGGAGGCGGGACCACTGAACTATCAGGCCATGGGAGGGACACCAACCCACAGGGTAAGTGGACACATTTGATCATGTCAACTCTATATAAATTCTCTATATTATAAGGTGATAAGAAAGGAAAATTAATGTAAACAAAATTCCTTGAATATATATGTCATGAATAAAATAAGTTTGAGGTATTTATCTTTTGTATGAATTTTACTTTTTTTTTGGGGGGGGGGGGGGGCTATAACTTCCAGTATCCTAGGATCCTTAAGCAGTTTTAGACTGAAGTCAAATTTTGTAAATTGTTTTAAATTTTCAGTATCAAATCCCATAAAATTTGAATAGTTATTAAGCTTTGTTTCCTTTAAATGTTAGTATTATTTTTTTTTAATTTTTAAGAATCCGGTTTCTGATAAATAGTTTTTTTTTATGAATGACTAAAATTTAGACTTAATTCTAAGACTGCCTTATGATTCTGGTGGTTGATACTTTTTAGTGGCCAGGTGTTAATTCTTCGATTTTCGATTTTTTCCCCTAGTTGATTTACGATATGTGACCCATCTATACTCATACAATAATATTCTGAAGTCGTGCATTGCTGATTACTACATTTTTTTTTACGTTTGCTTAATACTTTTTTCCCATTTAAAGATTAAATTTTGCCTTGGTGTTATACCCTAGCGTTTCTATGACAAAAGCAATGACTATATATTTAAATGAATGTTCCAATGGTCACATAAACTATTCCTTATGGATGGCTGTAATGAGAATATACACGCTAAGATTATCATACACAAGCACGGTAGATCCATAGTTATCCAGCTTACTTAAGGTTCCGGTCCTGCAGGAGTATAAATGGTCGTATCGATGTTTCCATCCTTGGAGACATTAAAAATAGATGGACCAGCTTATATCAGAAATCTAAAACCTGATTTAAGAACACATGTAACAGTTAAGCTCTAAATTAAGAATTACTGTGCTCTCACCATAAATCCTAGTACCCTTCCTCCGGATTGCCCCTCTGCTAAGAAAGGTAACTCTTTTTGTCGAAAAAAGTCTCCTGCAGGGATTTTTTTTTTCAGATTTCGCCCTTTATGGTGTATTTAAAGTATGGCATGATTTTAAACAATTCTGTCAACTTTGAGAATATTGTGATAATTATTGGAAAAAAAAATTGTAAGCAGAAGGTCACTGTTTCTGTTTGGGATTCATAAATTTGCGCCTATAAAAATTCTATTAAATGTTTGATGTATTAGAAGCATTTGCATATAAGTAATTCTGTGATTAATTTGTACTCTGGCTGTTAATTGAGAA
>NW_026889793.1:790000-845000 GCF_033153115.1 Saccostrea echinata
ATAGGAAAAATCTTTAAAAATCTTCTCCAGAACCACTGGACCAGAAAAGCTGAAACTTATGTGGAAGCATCCTGGGGTAGTGTAGATTCTAAATTGTTCAAATCATGGCCCCTGGGGGGAGGGTGGGGCCACAATGGGTATTACAAGGGGGGAGTCTGGTAATGAACTGCATGGCCAAAGTTACTCAGGTGAGCGATGTGGCCCATGGGCCTCTTGTTTTTTTAAAATTTGATAACATGTTCAGGTCCAGTGATCGTCAAGTACCGATTGATGTGATAAAGCAATCGAGTAGATTTTCTTTTTTTAACAAATCATAATCAAATTTAAAATTTCAAAGCAAAGAAATTGCTTTGACTTCTTAACCTAGAGAATTGATTCTTGTCAAAAGAAAAACAATTCTTCTGCAATTGAATAGCACAACTCTTTTTTTTTTTTAATTTGTGAATATAATTTTTTTTGCTCTTAGAAAACAATGTATGAGAAAGTGATTAATTGTATACATATACCTGTCTTTAACGATAGACATGTTAAACAGAGAGTTTTATATAGAATTCGATGAGCACCTGACCAGTGTAAGAGAGGGATGAGGGGTAAACTATTACTAGGTGTTTTAAGATAAATCTGGGGAGTAAGCGAAAAAAAAAAATTAAGGGTGAATTAGAATCAGCACAGGTTTAAATAATTTGTTAGCAAGAAATACACTCAGCCCTTCTTTCGTCTCTCTCTTTCCCTTTCTCTCTTTCCTCTCTCTCTCTCTCTCTCTCTCTCTCTCTCTCTCTCTGTGTTTTTTTTATCGGAAACGTTATATGTGAATTAATTGCTGCAGGGAAACTTCTGTTAATCACAAATGATGGAGTGTTAAGCAACATTTGTCTATGACATGCTTTCCCTAGATCAAACGACTTCTGCGCGCTTTCTGTGCATTCTTCTCCCCATAAAGTCAATAATGAATCGATAAAAAAGGAGATTAAACTTCACTTGTCGCTTAAAATTGGTGAATTTTGAATTTAAAATTGGATAAGGTAGTTTTCTTCCCTTAGGTTTTATTGAATTAGAATCTCTTTCAAAGTGGAGCTAGGCCTATCAATTTAGGAAACAATCGCTTCCTTGGAAAAAAAAATGGGGCGTTCAAAATGTCTCTTAATTTCAGAAATATCTAGGGTTTCTGCTGATCCAGAAAAAAAATATTGAGAGAAAATGAAAGGATGCGGATAAGCATAAATTAGACGAGATTTACAATTTTTGGGAAGGAGAACTCCCCTGTGAATTTACATAAATTATATTATTGATCTAACAATATACGAAGGTCAAACTGTTATCAACATTTTCACCCCCATACGTATTTTTTATTTGATATTTTCTTTCTGTTTTCTGACGTGCACGCAACAAGATTGAAATCAGCTGTCATTCATTTATTATAGACTTACAAGCTTTATGAATGAATCCCGCTGTGGAATGTATTAAACTTTTATTTTAACCGATTTTCTCAATGAATCCTGCGATTATTTCCAAATAGCATCCGACAGTGGATTGTCCAATATCAGCAGGAAAAAAAAATCGTAAAAATGGCTGTAGATTCAGATTAAGGGATGAACTGCTATAACTATATAAAAGATAAAAATTTCTCCCGGGTTATTTTTGTATTATCACTTGCTCGTCAAATTATCTAGACAATTTGTGGATATCTTGCCAGCGCAGAGAATATCGTAATACGCATGGGATGGTGCTGAAATTGACAGAAGATGCAAGTGTCAAAATTATTACCTAAATAGATATACATCTCGTAAATTGTATTTTAGTGTGGGCCGATAATTTACCTATAGTCGCTCAGTGGCATATAATAATGATATCAATGGTCTTGGAGGCCCACATTATTTTTTTCTGACGGCCGATGTTGCAATTGTCTTTTATTAGAGTTCCTGTCAGTCTGGCTATCACTGGTAGTGTTCATGTGCATATTGATATGCATATATACATGTAAACGTTTTGTGAATCACCATGTCAAAGGTAAGACCAAGATATTTTTTAAAAAGATTTTCTGATTAAGATGATATACTGGGCACAGGACATTCAAGGTTCAGTTAGAATTAAAGTGTACATATATGTACATTAATTTGTACATTTTCTTAAGATATTATACGTTGAATAGTAATTTGCAATATACTGTAACGGTTAAGAAGTGAAACCGATTTTGTCGTACATTGTATCACGGTATATTTTGCCCCCTTTTTGTGATATGGAAAATGGTTTGAACAATATTCTCTCTAAATACGGACTATAAAATTAATACATTATCGAATAATATCGTGATACGATTTTTAAACTGCAATACACAACATTAAGGATACATGTAAAACACCTGTTTCGAAATTCGAATAAATGATCAACTATATCTGGTCAATAATATCAGAAAAAATATGCTGGTGTATCAATTTAAGGCTTTCACGCGATAAGTCAATTTTACTGATTGTATTTAAGGTTTGTTGATGCAGAATGAGAGATTTCAGACGGGACCGCTTTTCACGTATTTTCTCATCCCTATCTGGGAAGTTTTTTGAAGACATGTACATTAAATATTCCCTCTATCAGATAAATTTAAAAAAACGAAATTTTTTTGAGAGGCTCGTTGATAAACTTTTATATTGAAGGTCATTTAGATCTGTATTCGCGGCCCAGATGTCGCCGACCGAAAGCATTGAAACAGTATACGCCTTGTCATCTTTTAATGCATACATTTTCCGTAAATAGCTTTCCGATCGATAAATATATAATCATAAATGTATTATCAGGCCATCATATATTTGATCTTAAAACAGTTGCTCTTTAAGCCTAGTGCCACGTGTTTTAAAAAAAATGTTTTAACATTCATAACTGTTCAAATAAACGCTGTATGGCATTAGGCTTTATAAGATTCGCCCCCTCATAGCAAGCTGTTACTAAAGACTATTGTAACATTGTTAGAGCAACGTGAATTAGAGGAAAATGTCAAATCACAATAAGCAAATAATGTATGTGATAAGTTAAGTACATATTTTTTTTGTTGAATTGATTAATGACTTTAAGGCACCCACACTTGCAAATACCAGCACAAATTGTGTACGTGATTGTGGGGGTATAAAAAAAAACATAAAACGTAGTATCAATTGTAAAATGCTGAAATGGTTTTTTTCTAGCACTTTATAGTAATGTATGTATTTTTCTGTATATGAAATTTATATAAAATACATGTGTCTCGCTGTGCCTCCTTTTTTTCCCCCGCATTATAATGTCCCAATGTAGCCCAGATGTCACCAAGATGGGTATGTAAATATGCACATTTAGAGAGACACAGTCAGCCACAGCCATCCTCTGTGCCACAATGGACAGAAGTTTTAACAAATCAGAGTCACCAAGGGAAGTATTGAATCTAATTATCACTGGTGTTAAGTGCTGAAACATGTCCTAAGGATACAGTTTTTTTCTCTTTGTCTGATATATGGGCATTCCGACATTATCGGACAGTCAAATGAAATTGACAGCAGCGGGCAGCTGTCGTGGGCGAAACACCGGGATAAGGACACAACTGTAGTTCGACCGGTATAGTGATTTTTGAGGAATAGAGAAAAAAGATACGAGCAAGATATGCTTATAAATAATGCAAGAATCGGCCTCCTTGACTGGATTTGGGTTCCGTATATAACGAAGTAGTAAGCCTAATTGAACGGTTGGACCGTTGGTTTCTAGTTTCAGCACGGAATTTATATACTGTTTTACCGACTGACGAAAGAAAAAAAAAGAACTAATTCCTTCATTGTGTGCTGTTAGCATCTTCATTAACTTTCTAATGCATGGTTATCCCTGGAACATTTATCCGAGCCTGGGAGAGACTTATCATTCCCGGATAGGTGCAATTAATTCCCTGCTAGGCGGTGTTAAACCGATTCATTGCTTAATTCAGATATGTTGCCGAGGACGTAAAATCTGCGTAGATTTTTATATACGGTTTTCCGTTTGTTAATGCACTTTAAATATGGAGATTATTGTCTTGGGCATAAAATACACTCTCTAGGGGAAATATATTTGTGCATGACTATGTCTTATCAGAGGTTAGCAGTAATTGTTATATGATGGCTGACTGTAACCTGGAATTTTGACCACAGGACTTGAGCGTTAGATTCAATTTTGACTTTGCTTAAGGAGACATGGGGTCATGTTGCTTTCCTTTGTTTTGTGAGGAAAACGAGGAAGAAGCCGATGTGAAAATAAAAGAAACCCTCAAATCCCCCGAGGTAAGATAGTGAGGCGTCATAACTGTATATACATGTATAACCTTGTGTTGTCGAGACCTCAAGGTCAAATGGATTACATACCGAGGTCAAGTATGAAACAATCGAATACTGGAATAAACATGATAAAGTGAGGTCAGTTTGGGACCTCGTCGCTTTTTCTTTTTTTTTTTTTTTTTTAATTTTTGCATTCCTTGTTTCCATACTTAGGTTTTACGTAATTGTATGTGTATTAGTTCAAGTATTGCTTTAGTGAAGATACATGCATGAACATGAAGTATTTGGGAGGATACGGGAAAGTATCGACTCTACAACATCAAAGTTGGGTTTTACACGTGAAAATCACTTACAGATAGAGGTTTATCAAGATATACAGATAAAATTACAGATTCGGAAATTAAAAAAAAAAGATTTACAACAGTGCTAAGATCTCTCACTTTACATTGTTCTTTTTCAAAGTAGCTGATGTTGAAAGCCTTTGCTAAGTCACAATAGAAGTCATTCATTCTTTGATGTTGATTAGGTTTTATTGTCCTATGAAGTAGATTTCATGGTTCCCTTTCTTTGTTTCCCTGAGAATATCTGTCTACATTGCAAGGAGGCATGCAACTATCATTCTCGAACGTAAAGTTAATATTTGTGATTGAATTTTTTTCAGTTTGATTCCCGAAGGAAGAGAAAATATAGGTTTTGGCATAGTTGTCTGTCTGTATAGTTCTTTTTTCTGTCAAAAAATCATTATGTCAAAATCGTTTACTGGACATCGTTTTTAAACCTTTGATTGGATTTTGTAGTGTATGTTGTTATATATATATATATATATATATATATATATATATATATATATATATATATATATATATATATATATATATATATATATATATATGACTCAAGGTCTCGAAGGTCTAGGTCACTTGGCAAAAAGTATATGATATCAAGGATTACGTTTGGGAACCATTGATTCGATAAGAATGCAGTAAGAGAGAAAAGCATCCACAAAACCACCAAAGGAATGACTCTCCGGATTACATATACATGTATGCCAAGAATCGAAAAACTTTAAATAAATAACATTTGTAATATTTAAACCTTTAACATGGAATTATATTAAAATATTAAGGAAGATCTATTTTAACAATTCACTCTCACAGCTGTGGTGCTTGCTAAAAAAAGCTATAATTCACAATTTAATTGACATTATTATGTTAATATGAGTACAAATATACTCAGTATTTGAGTATACATGTATAGACATGTAAAAGATATTCTAATATTAATTTTTCGAGGAATTAGCTTTACGTGTTTTGGTCAATGGCTTGGACAAGTTTTGGATTGGATTTCTTCAGACTGCATGAGTGGAACCCCCCCCCCCCGGAAAAAGCTCCTGGATCCGTGCCTGTTAATATATCTACACATTCCGAAATTTTATACTACGTTTTAAGAAACAGTGCCGGGAAAATGCCTTTGTAAGGAAGTATGCGCTGAAAAGAAGCATCATGCATGCAATCGTGTCGTGATGAGTGTAATATACATCAGAGTTACTGCGGACGGCGTAGTAATCCCATTGCTCGAGTTTAAAAGATCTGGATGTCGTGTCTCATGATCCCAAGCCTACTATTGCTATGCATGAAATAAAACAAATCTCTCATAGATGAAGGATCTATGATGATAGGCTCAGATACAGCTCTGGACGCTCATGTCTTCACCAACACTGATTTTCCATCGCGGAGGGGTACATCAGTAAATAGGCTTTACTGAGGGAAGAGAGTTGCCGGATCAATATCATCCACTATATTTACAGCAAACCTGATGGACGGGATGTTGCTCCAAATTACCCATTAAGCCACATAGCTTTGGATCTACTTCGATAACAATACTGACTGCCTATTACAAGTCAGCGATCTTCTTGTCAATGTACAAGGTTAAGATTGGCCATCAATACGTCTTCAATTCCTACAGCTATCTACAGTTTTCATGGCTGTCTTCGTTTAATTTTGTGGCATGAGATGTTGATATATATGCAAACATTTCTAAGATTCTTCTCGTTGAAACTTGATAAGTAAGAAAATGCATTACTCAATGATTTTTTTCTTATTAATTCATAACTCAATGACTTTTTTGTAAAGAAGTGTATTTCAGGATATCGAACTTATTTAATTACAGAGCCTATCAGAAATATAAAAAAAAAATAGAGACGAAAGAAAATTGTTGGAAAAATTCGATAATAGTTATTATTACTTCCAAGAGGTGCCAGATACATGGAAATTTACAATAGCAGTATATATTAGATTTGATACTTAGTCAAAGAATTCTTTGCATTTCGCATATTGATAAACATGGTCATGATAAAACTGGATTAAGAGATATAAAGTGCAAGGTTCATCTCTTTTTGTGAGAGATTGAAAGGGAAAAAAACAAGTTCCAGTTTTACATATCTTCCTTTATTGTCGTATCGAAAGGAGTAAAGTTAATATACACAGTCATGACTCACTTTACGGCTGAGTTGATTTTAATAAATTAGGTAAACCGGCCGTGAGTTTATTAACTTCGTTATTGACGGACGTGATTTCACGCTGACGTTTGGCCAATATTACATTGATCATGTTAATCTTGCACCCCTGCCTTCTGGCACGTAGTGTCGTTTCAAAATTGAGGGGCAAACCAGGAAAACCATTGGGTTATCAGAAGGGAGGGGGAGGAGGGGGGCAGAATCCTAGTCTCATATAAGTTATTTTTTGGGGTACAACAACAAGGTAGGGTTCATCCGTACTGAAACAACATGTGTAAAGGGCAGCCGATCTTTGAATCCAAGTTTTCATAAAAAATTACCGAGCAACATCTAAGCACACTTTTCATAAAAGGGAAGTAACTGGTAGACACCGGTACATTATTTTGTATGCTAAAATAAGTGTACAATCTCAACAACCAAGTGCTGCAAAAAGGAAAACTGCCGGCAGCCATTATTGGTAAAAATGAAGTGTTTGCTGGCAGATTTGGTCAATATATTAGATGGGAATAGCGGAGAATTAATAGCATCTGGATATAGCATACTCTGTGAAATTTCATTGTTTGTACAGTGTTGATGAGATTGCTGTAAAAAGGCGACTAGATCGGCGATCAATGGTTGCATGTCTAGATCGAGGTAGCCTATAATTTGTAAGGAATTAGATTGTTCTTTTTGCTTTTTGTATTTAATTAAAAAGGGTCTTTTCCAGAGAGTGATGAAGAAAATTGCATTTTTACGTACATTTTTATTACTTCCCGACAGAACATCACAGTTCTTAAGAAAATGAGGAGAAACGCAGATATTAGTCGTTTATAATGGCAGATAGGAAAAGTTTTAAAAATCAGTTATCACTTAAAAAAAAAAAATTAAAAAAAAAAAAAAAACAGTTTCAACAATACATTGTAATATAGCTACATGTAGTGAAATAAACATGTAGTAATGCATTTTGCTTTTACAAGAAGTCAGCTTTTGGACTTTATTATGATTATTTTTTAAACTCTTTTTGTTTAACATAGAAATTAAGAGTACTACAGGCCCTGCTGATAAATTATATCGACAAAATATATTAAATATGCAGATATGCAAATATTAACAGGGCACCTCTGCAAATAAAGTGGGCCTATTTCAATATTTAGTAATTGGTTTTTCGATTGTTTTCAGCGGCTAAGTAAACTGTGCTTTCTATTGATGGCATCGGCGTTAATTGTACTCGGGCCTATGTTTAAGTGTACAGTATTGAATAATGTTATGTGGTGTTTGAATAAAATACGTTTAATTCATGTTATGTGGTATTTGAATCCTTCCAAACATGTACAACGTATATTAATGTCATGCACTTAAGCTCTGAGAAATAGAAAATCAAAATATGGTATGATCTACTTTTGTAGTTTTAATGGTATTCCAGATTTCTTTTTCTAAATTAAATGTGTCAAGTAAGATACAATTTTTAGCTCACCTGAGCTAAAAGCTCAAGTGAGCTTTTCTGATCATCCATTGTCCGTCGTCCGTCCGTCTAGCTGTCCGTCCGTCCGTCTGTAAACTTTTCACTTTTTTAACTTCTTCTCAAGAACCACTGGGTCAATTTCAACCAAACTTGGTTCAAAGCATCCTTGAGTAAAGGAGAGTTTAAATTCTTAAAATGAAGGGCCATGCCCCCTTCAAAGGGGAGATAATCAAGAAAAGACAAAAATTAGGTCGGGTCATTAAAAAATCTTCTTCTCAAGAACCATTGAGCCAGAAAAGCTGATACTTACGTGGAAGCATCCTGGGTAGTTTAGATTCTAAATTTTTAAAATCATGACCCCCGGGGGTAGGGCGGGGCCACAATAGGGAATCCAAGTTTTACATTGAAATATGTAGAACATATCTTTAAAAATCTTCTTCTCAAGAACCACTGGGCCAGAAAAGCTGGAACTTATGTGGAAATATCCTGAGGTAGTGTACATTCTAAATTCTTCAAATCATGACCCCCGGGGGTAGGGCGGGGCCACAATAGGGAATCCAAGTTTTACATTGAAATATATAGTAAAAATCTTTAAAAATCTTCTTCTCAAGAACCACTGGTCCAGAATAGCTGAAACTTATGTGGAAGCATCCTGGGGTAGTGTAGATTGTAAATTATTCAAATCTTGACCGCTGGGGGTAGGGCGGGGCCACAAAAGGGAATCCAAGGTTTACATTGAAATATATAGGAAAAATCTTCTTTTCAAGAACCACTGGACCAGAAAAGCTGATACTTATGTGGAAGCATCCTGGGGTAGTGTAGATTGTAAATTGATCAAATCATGACCCCCGGGGATAGGGTGGGGCCACAATGGGGCATCCAAGTTTTACATTGAAACATATAGGAAAAATCTTCTTTTCAAGAACCACTGGGCCAGAATAGCTGATACTTATGTGGAAGCATCCTAGGGTAGTGTAGATTCTAAATTGATTAATTTGTGACCCCCGGGGGTAGAACGGGGCCACAATAGGGAATCCAAGTTTTACATTGAAATATATAGGAAAAATCTTCTTCTCAAGAACCACTGGGCCAGAAAAGCTGAAACTTATGTGGAAGCATCCTTGGGTAGTGTAGATTGTAAATTGATCAAATCATGACCCCCGGGGATAGGGCGGGGCCACAATAGGGAATCCAAGTTTTACATTGAAATACATAGGAAAAATCTTCTGTTCAAGAACCACTGGGCCAGAATAGCTGAAACCTATGAGGAAGCATCCTGGGGTAGTGTAAATTCTAAATTGTTCAAATCTTGACCGCTGGGGGTAAGGCGGGGTCACAATAGGAAATCCAAGTTTTACATTGAAATATATAGGAAAAATCTTAATTCTTCTCAAGAACCACTGGGCCAGAAAAGCTGAAACTTATGTGGAAGCAACCTGGGGTAGTGTAGATTTTAAATTGTTCATATCATGACCCCTGGGG
Organism: Saccostrea echinata; assembly: GCF_033153115.1. NCBI lineage: Eukaryota > Metazoa > Mollusca > Bivalvia > Ostreida > Ostreidae > Saccostrea > Saccostrea echinata. The sequence goes on from NW_026889793.1 coordinate 799,701, forward strand.
ATAGGGCGGGGCCACAATAGGTATTACAAGGTAGTAAATCAGGTGAAGAACAGCAGGGCCAAAGTTACTCAGGTGAGCGTTGTGGCCCATGGGCCTCTTGTTTTAAAAAAATTGTTTGAAAAAATGCAAACCTTCGTAACAATTAACTTTCACGCAGATATTCGGTTAGTTCATAATCATTTGCCATTCTCTATCTAGAGTTATCGTTCCCGCTACGCTCCCATATACACCTCTGTCAACGCTTGTTATACAAGATTCTTGGAAAAATTGCAAAATAGTTCCCTTAAAACTTTAGAAATAAATCGTTTTGAGGGATGATGAATTTTAAAATAAATGATTAATTATCATCTTTATCGATAATTACAATAATTAATTGCTAATTTCAAATTTTCACAATTTCAATCTTGTACAAGAATCTTGTACAAGGTGTATGAGCGTAGCGGAAGACAACTCTGGATAGAGAATGAATCATTTGCTCGCAATTATTACGACGGGCCATACTTTGTTTCCTGTGCAGTGCCCTTTGTTTTTATTTTATTTCATTTTCATATCATTAAAAGTTTGTAATATACCAAAGAAAATTTTTGATAACATTTAGAATTTCGTAAGTATGTAATTGTAACAAGTTTTACATAAAAGTAATCCATTTGTGCACAAATTTTTCACTGCTAAAGCTAAAACAGATGTAAGTTTTCGAAAATATTAATTAAACCGTTATTGACAAGTGCATTCAGGGAAAAAAAGAATAATGTGTATTGATATGAACATGAATTCAGCGGAAAATGAATTATTTCATTTGGATGTATACCTTGCGTACAATTTCCTTTGTATATTTTTTTTTTATTAAAAAAAAAAAAAAAAAAAAAAAAAAAAAAAAACGTAGAAATTAAGGTTGAAAGGTAGAAAATACCTCGCTTCCTGTTCTTTTCCTTTCAAAGAGAATGTATTTGTTACAATCTGGTTTTGTTTGTTATTTATTATTTGTATGAACTCAGGACATTAAAAAGGCAAAAAGGATTCTTTAATCTTGCTTCTATAATCTAAGCTTAACCATACGTAAAGATAGCGGCAATCTTTGTTGTTTATATGCATTTGAAATTATGTAGTTAATAGCATTTTTGTGCTCGACGCAACCTAAGAAAAAATTCCACTTTCAATTTTAAAAGGTTATCTGAATGTTGGATTTGTTTTGTGCATATAATACCAGTGTGCGACGTATAAGCTTTCAAAAGAAAAAAAGTACAGATATGGCAGCTTTGTCCCCAATTCTTTTTCCGAATAGTTCCTAGAAAGAGTTTACGTAAATATCTATATTTCTCACTGAAATTAAAGATCAAACAGTTCATTTCACAAGTTAGCTGAAAAAATCATATAACAGTAAAACGCAGTTATAAGAAAGTCACTGAGACCTTGAATTTGGCTCCTTATAATGTCGATTCTTTATATCCACACAAGAAACATGGTGACACAGTGTTCTGTTGGATTTCCCATATAAACTACAGAAGATTTCCTTAAGAACTTTTATAACCATGTATTACTGTAATGGGGAATTCTCTCAGCCCGTAATCCAGAATAAAAATGTATTTAAAAAAGAAAATAAAGCGATTAGCTTTTTCGTAAACCAGATACAGTTCTTCATGAATAATAAAGAAAGACGTGGGCGCATAATCATTATGTTTAAATGAATATTAATTTTTGAAATGGACATTTATAATATAATTAAATAAAATGAAAACTAATGGTAACTAAATGTTCAGCAAAAACGTTTGCGCAGCCCACAGACACATGATTCTGATCCCTAACAGTGTTTCCTGAACTAACTCTGCTATGCTAGTATTACGTGAGAGTTCCCCGTCATTAATTTATATTATGTAAGTTTAACACCGTTGAAGACGGATCGAGTGCATTTTATCTTATATAACCATTAATCGATAATTCCAAAAGGATTGTATCTAGCTGAAATCTTTCCTTCGTTGCGATTTGATTTATAAGTGTGTTACTTAGTGAGCTAATAGTGAGAAACATTTATACTTTTCAATAGTTTCGAACAGAACGATTATATTAAACTGTATGATACATATGCCTGAAATTTGTTTACCTGCATATTATTAGCAAAACACGCTTATAGCGAAGTACCAGTTACGAACAAGTTTGATTCGTTATAAACGTTATAAATTCGTCAGATCCGTTCATTTGTTTTTAAAACTACAGGAATTGAAAATCGTTATGCTGTAAGCGTGAATTCATTACAAACCAGTTCGCTGTAACCGTGCTTTACTATATTCATGTTTCATCATTTTAGCACATTCTATCGCATTTTTTTTCTCTGCAAACTTTTCTGCAATCCATGTATACTGACACGCAAGAGAAACTCAATATTCTATTTTATTATAGAAAAAATAGATATAGAGTATAACAAAGTACCATAATAGTACAGGCACCTTCAACTTTACCTAGTCGTATTTTAAATTGAAGACCAAAATCTGAGTCGGATTAAACGGAAATATTGCACTTTTAGCAAAAAAGGAATTTAATTTGGGTGTAAAAGAGTTGGTTTCTGTTCATCTAATACAGCATTGTTCCAAAATTCTTTTCCGAAAGTGACGCAAAAGCTTCCAGAAAATAACTGTAAGCGTGCATTCCAATTGTTCGTAGTTTGAAAAAAGACGCACTATATCACACCATGGGCTTGCGTCTCACTAGCTTGACTGACAGCCTGTAGACCGGCAGACCAAAGGTTACCACTTTGAGCAAGAATCGAGGAATCAAACATTAGTGTATGAGAAACAGACATTTTAAAAGGTCTGAAAAATGGATTAAATGCATCGTAGAAACCGGACTGCAATAGTTGTTCATTACCTAGGGTTTTAAAGGGGGGGATGGGGTGGTTATAAACGGTAACCTGTTCATTTCTGAAGTTAAAAGATAACGTTTTCCATTTCAATTAAATCTCCGATTTCAAATCACGTCATCTCAGACTGATAAAATCTGTCTTAAATTATGAATATCATTAAATAAAAAATATCCAGATCTCTCCATGTTGCGTTTCTTTTGTGTGTCAGTGTATATTTCCTCTCCACTGATACACATATACTGAAAGGAATGGGTTATTTACATTTTATAATGTAAATAAAACTAATTTTTTATGGGTTTCTAGTGAAAGTAATTAAAATGTATCCACTGTAATTTATTATGTACTGTTGACCATCTGCTACTACATAAGCAAAGCCGCGCGATATAAGGAGAATGTCAATACATGGGGTGTAGAAATCGACCAGACTGTAATTAGATGTTAACGTTATTTAGCCGCGACTTCTGTGAAATTTACAATCAATATTCAATTATTTCTGTTAATAATGTTTACAAAATAACGATAAAATAACAGTTAGAGTGAGAAGTATGAGAATAACGTATTGATTTTCTGTATGTATTTATATTAAGTAAGATTTATTTGGTTGAAAATTAAAAGGAAAAAGAAAGCCTAATATATGTCTTGCAAGCTTGATATATTTTTACGTATTTATATATCATATAAAAAGACACATATGGCATGCTTGTACATACACTCAACAGGAATTACTAGAGCAAGTGATAAAAAAGCAAAGAAACAACCAAAACAAAGTTTGGGTTTTTTTAACATTAAAGTCATTTTTTTTTTCATTTATTACTGTTAGGATTATGTCCCAAATAAGTTAAGTGCTAGTTTTGAAATAATTTCTTTCATTTAGCCTGATAAAATTTATTTAATTGTAACCCAAGTATGGTTGATTTAAATTTAACTGGAGAAAGGAGGTCTATGCTAATAGAAGAAAGTTACATTGTTTTAATTTTTTATCAATTTCAGTAGCAAATACATGTATGTATATGTTACATGTACACAGATCGATCAAAAGTTAAAGTAATCGCAAGCGAATCACTGTAATAGTATGAGATCCGAAATTTCTGAAAGCCTTGGGATCTTTTTTATCTTCTCTGAGCAGCACTGGGTTCTCTGCCCTTCATTCCTGTTTTGCCGCTAGGAAATACAAGTTAGATGAGTGAAAACAATGTCTATATCTCCCTGCTGTCAATGAAACAAATCGAAAAATCCTGTTTTCATGTTGTTACATAACGAAATAATAGATAATTCACTAAAATGCCAGTCAAAAGCGTGTTTCATTTGAAAAACAAAGAGATGATGTCCTTTATATCCGCTGCGTTTGTATGGATTTCTCTGTCATAAATTAAGGCTATGTACTGTATTTGATATGCATGGGAATTTATGTTGATTTGGCACGGAAGCACCAGAATTAAGCGCTTTATATAATGGTATTAAGCAGCTTATATTTATAAATCAAAATCATCAAAGTGAAATGTGCTATAAATTCTGGTAAATTCATTTACACATGTAGTAATGCATGAAGTAAAATACGTTATAAGCTATGTCTGCTTCATTTATATGTAAAAAACAGCATATCAAATAGAATTATCTCGCTTGTGTTTTTCTGTCACTTTGTGCCATATAGGGGGATAATTTTAATGTACATATATGCTCCCTAAAGACCTTAGATGAAACGATTACATGTAACTTAACTCTCAGGAGAAATTATTAATAAAAGATTCAATCTTTTCCAGTATGTAAATATTTAACTCGAATCAACTTCAATAATTGATTTTACATCCAAAGTACGGAAAGGATTAGCAGCAGAGCTGTAGCGTTATGGCTTTATATTTTAGTCTTTAACCATAATAACCGTTATGGTCAAAGACTAACTGGAGCGGATCCAGGATTTTTTTCCGGAGAGGAGGGGGAGGGGGGGGGGGTCACCCGGTCCCAAAAATTTCCAACCCAAAAATTTCTTGACAACCCCCCCCCCCAAACAAAAACAAACTTAAAAATCTATTTACAAAACGTGGGACAAATTCTATTTCTTGGTGGTGGTAGTTGGGTCCAGGTTTTCGGGATGGGGGGGGGGGGGGGAGGGGGTCCAAATTCATTTTTTATTTCCTTCAGAATATACTTTTATTAACTGCAAATTTCGGGGGGGGGGGGTCCGGACCCCGATCCCCCTTCTATCGCGGCACATACTTAAAATCTAAAGCCATACGCTGAAGTTCTGTAGCTGGGAAAGGATGTCCTTCCCATCCCCCTCCCTTTTGAAAAACCCTCCGAAATGATATTATATAAATTATAGAAAATTAAGTCCAATAAACATCATAAAAATTAGAGTTGAAAATATGGTTGAAGTCCTTTCAAATACCTTAATGTTTGATTAAAATGAACTTAATATGATTTTTGATTACAGCCACTTATGAAAAACGATTCTCAAAGATCCCAGAGTTCTGATGACGTCAACAGCAGTTTATGGAAAGGGATGAGAAATATTGCCTTCACTTTAATGGAGAATGCGTCACAAGACGCAGAAGAGGTGGACGCTGCGGCATCTATTGATGTCACGGAAGGCGTTGATTGTAAACTAGGACGCATACAGATAGGATTAAGTTATGATTTTCAGTCTTTAACATTAACTTTAAAAGTGATTCAAGCGAAAGACTTGGTGGCCAAGGATTTCACGGGAACAAGTGACCCTTACGTAAAAATTTTACTTTTACCTGATAAAAGACATAAGTTAGTGACAAAAGTGAAGAAGAAAAACCTCAATCCAAGGTGGAATGAAAGTTTTCTGTTCGAAGGTTTGTAACAACATATTTAAATACATTTCTGTACAGACATTTATACATAGATAGTAACACATAAAAACTCGAGTAAAAATTTACAGATATCACTTGTTAGATAAGCTATGTTATCGCAATGCTTAAAATATTTATTAAGGACATACGCAACGTACCTTACCTACTGATAATTTTTCGAGATATTCTTAATTTTAGATTGTAGTGCCATCAGATGTTCGTAGACATAAAATCAGCATGTGTTACCAGGGGTTTTGAAATGATATCAATTGATGAAAATTCTGGTATAATTCAAAGAAAAATATACAAAAATTACTAAACATATATTCTAGATGTTTTGTTTATCCAAACTTGTTTTAGAAAAAGTGTACAATAACATATATAGACATTAAAATGTAGCACACAGTTCCTTTAAGTATTGGAACTCTTCAACTCCAGAGAAAAAGACTATAAAGTTCAAACTACATTGCGTATGTCCTTAATTTGTTTTCCGTACCATTTTTACGTTTTCCTAGCTCATATGAGCCAAAGGCTTAAGCCGAAGAAATTACGACTCTCTGTCATGTTTCATCTAGGAATTCAAGTTATTGGCATGGGGCTAGCGTTGGGCTACAATAGGGTCAAAGTATAAATTATCATCAGAAAAAAAATATTAAAAATCACCAGGTCTAAAATTTATCATACTGATGATATGCAAGCAGTCCCAGGTTGTGTAAATTAAAATTTGTTCAGATAATATCTCAAAAGGGTAGGGTTGGGCATAGTAGGGTATCAAGATATATATGAAAGTGTGTTACAAATCTCTTCTTGAATGGATTATAGTTAACTTTGTAACGATATCGAACATCAGGTTTGATTGCGCTAAAATAAGAGATCAAATCCAAAATACTAAGCAAGTCATCTTAATAGGGAGGGAAAAAAAATCAAAAACCGTCCTCATAGCAGCAAGACAATAGTTTTAGTTTATAAATATTATGCATTCCAATGTACTATTAGTTTAAGTTTGCTTAAGTCATGAACACCCCCCCCCCCCCTTCCCCCATGGCGGGCTAGGGTGATACCGCAATATTGGTTCAAAATTTACATAAGAAGATACGGTAGAGGAAAAGTGTTTCAAAAATATCCTGGAACAAAAGGACCAGGTGATTCAGTTAAGTGCTGTGACCTCTTTTATATCAAATATTCATAGCACATCATTTATACAGAAGAAAAGGAAAACAAAATGTCCCAATGAAGTACATATGTAGACGGCAGTGCTTTTAAAAGTTAGAACATTCATTTTTATAATGTTTTTGAGATGAGTTACTTTTTTTTGCGTATATTAATAGTTGAGAAAGTATTGTTTTGCATTCTCTCCTATATAAAACTTTTTTCCAATTACTTATTACATTGTATTTGACTTCGTTTGTAGGTTGGCCTCATAATAAATTGTTAGAGAAGACAATATATCTACAAGTTATAGACTATGACCGATTTAGTCGTGATGATCCTATCGGTGAAACTTACATTCCCCTTAATGAAGTAGATCTTTCACAGTCTCCTACGATGTGGCGGTATCTTCAGCCGTGCAAGGACAGCAGGGTAAAATCTGTAGATTATTTGTTTATCTAAAGTGTATGCGTAGTCGACTTAGTTCAGATTGAAGTTTTCATACAAGAACTAGGTTAGTTGAATGCCCTTTTTGCCTTCTTTTTATGAACTCCTTTTGAACAATTTAAGCTCTACTGGTCAGAGACTGGAAGAGCTTATGTGATAGTAAGGTGTCCATCGTCCGTCCATCTGTCTGTCTGTCTGTCCGTCCATCTGTAAACAGTTTTTCAAAGTGATACTCCTTTTACAGTTTTGATCTGATTTCAATACAACTTGTCACAAAAGTAGATTACACTAAGATACATAATGATTTTTAATCGGTTTATGATTTCAATGAACGATGTTGCCATGGTTGCTAAAATGGAAATTTCTGTGAAATACTTTCAAAATGCTACTCCTCCTACAGTTTTGGTCTGATTTCAATATACATGTAGCACACAAGTAGAATATACTGAGATACATTATTCTATGTATTGGTTTTTGGTTTTAATGAGCGTTGTTGCCATGGTTACTAAAAATAGAAATTTATGTGAAGTAGTTTCAAAATGCTACTCCTCCTACAGTTTTGGTCTGATTTCAATATACATGTAGCACACAAGTAGATTACACTGGGATACATACTTTGCATCTGTTTTTGATTTTGATGAAGTGCTGCTATGGTTACTAAATTTAGAAATTTCTTTGAACTTCTTTCAAAACACTACTCTTCCTACTATTTGGTCTGATTTTGATATAGCTCGGCACACAAGTAGACTATACTAAGATATCGGTTTTTTTTTTATTTTGATGAATTATGTTGCCAAATAATTACTAAATGGTCACTAAAATTGAAATTTCTGTAAAATTCTTTGAAAAAGCTACACCTCCTACAGATTTAGTCTGATTGCAATAAATCTTGCCCCAAAAGAGACTAAACCAAGTATCATTATTCTATTCATTGCTGTTGCAAAATTTTAAGTGCAAGTGCTACTTTTTTCTTCCTTTGTTTCAAGTATAAACCAGAAGAGCTACAGTCTCATCAGAGTCTTCTGGTTTTAGTATTAACGCTTAAAACACTAATTTATTCAACAGTAAATCACACACAGCAACTAATACAAAACATATGTGACCATATACCTGTTTCTAAGTGACCTTTAACCTTACAATATTTACAGTATTTACAGGTTCAAAGGAGTGTCCTTTACTTATTTTCCGAATTTCCTCTATGTATTCGATTTACTCAATTATATTAAAGTGCATGTACGTTTTGTTAATAAAAACATTACACAATCTAGCTTTTCATTAAAACTTACATAAATTACAAGGTTCTTTTACGATTGTTGTTCACAGTTGAGTGAACTTCAAATTATTTTACCTTTTTTTACAGGGAAAACTGGGAGAAATTCTACTGTCATTAAGCTACCAGCCCGCTGTAGGAAGATTGAATATTATAGTAATGAAATGCAAAGATCTCAAAGCCAAAGACATAACAGGAGCATCAGGTAAGATTACCTTTAAATAGATGTGTAGATGTTAAAACACCAATGTTGTATTTTTACAGTATACATGTAGTTATGACAACATTTCTTTGGTTCTGAATTGCAGTGTTTTATTACTTAAGAGACCCTCGAAAACATTCAACTTCAGGTATTTAAAGAATGAATTGGGAGTAGAATATTATAAAGGACCCATCTCCCTGCTTTGTTTCTAAGTTTAGGGAGCAGGTAAATCTTTATTTTCCTTAGGTATGGCTCCAGAGTCGGAGTACAGATGTAAACTGTTTCTGGTCCGAACTATTTGATAAATAGATGGAGATTAAAAGTTAGGATATTATTCCATTGTTTTGACTACCTATGTTTATTTGTTTGACTCATTAAGCAATAAAAGCAGCTTTCATGATTAGATGTTTAAATACATATGTTTTATACTTCTGTCAAAAAATTTCAATTCTAATTACGTCAGAATAAAATGCCCATTTTCTCTTTCAGTTGTTTAAAATATAGAAAGAACATTTTGGACATTTTTTCCAGAATATGGATACATGTATATCATGAACAATTTTGTTGACATTGTTAAAATAAACAAAGTTTTGATTCTTCTGTTATTACTTAAAGGAAAGACTGAAGCAATCCCATTTTTTAATACATTTTCATTGTTTTGTTGCATTTATTTGAAATATCTATTTAAATCGTAAATATGTAAATACATGTATTAATTTTATAAAATGAATATTAATATTTTGTATAATAATTTTATAATATCAAAAAGAGCAACGCATGCAAAACTTCATTAAATTAATAACATATAGTACATACATATTGAAATTGGCCATGGTTTTATAGTTTGCTTGTATATATGTTGAAATGCTTTATTGAACTTTAGTAAATAATTATCTAAAAGATTACAATTGGCCTTCTTGAAATAGTCTACGCTTTTACATCACCCGAGTCAAGGATTAAAAAACTATCTGTTCAAATGAGGAGCCAAAAAATTTTTATGATTTTGATTCCATTGTTCTTATTTTTAATATTTTGTGGATTATGCCTGGTTCTAGGTTTTAAAATTAATTTGTATTGTCCTAATAAAACTTTGAAATATTGGTTTGATTAAGGAGGAGTTGCTCAACATCACAAAATTTATGAACTAAAGAACATCATAGTTTTAATTTAAAAGTTCAGTCTAATATTAATCTTCGTGTAAGATGACAATATTAACTTCATAAATAGCTCAGTTATTTAAACGTTTGCTTTTCTGTATAACTCATGGTTCGATTCCAGAATATTTTTTTTTAATTTTTGTTTTTGTTTATTTTTTTTACGTTTAAGATTTCTTATCCCTCTGCTAACTTATATAACATTTTCCTTAATGCTTATGATTTTTCAAAGGGTAGTTGCTTTATAATTAAAATGCACATAATTTCTGCATACTTGCAGGGCAAAGTTTTGCAGGAATGGCAAGTTGACAGTTTTATAAAGGAATAAAAGTCATTTTCATTGAGGATTATATCTCTTATTAGAATATCAATAAATCTTAAAATCACTTAAAATTGCTAGATTATGTGAATCTTAGAATGTGTATTCAAATCCAAACAAATTTTCACTTATTTGCTTTTTTCTGTGCGCACTAACTTCATGAGTTGATTTCCCCTTTTTAAATTTTGTTTATACTTTTTGTCGTTCTCTCCCGCACAGGTTTAGTGAACATTGATCTTATGTGAAATAAATCTGGTCCAAGAGGAATAGATTTAAGAATTCTTAAACATTTTTTTAAAACTTGTAGATCCCTACGTCAAGCTCTGGTTAAAGTTCGGAAACAACAGAATAGAAAAGAAGAAAACATCAATTAAAATGCGAACTCTTAACCCAGTGTACAATGAGTCGTTCTTTTTTGAAATTCCTTGGGAAAAGATCCGGGAAGCTGCAATAGAAGTGATTGTGATGGACTTCGATAAAGTTGGAAGGAACGAAATGATAGGAAAAATTGTATTAAGCAGCAAGAGTGGTCCCCTTGAAACAAGGCATTGGAATGATATGATTACAAAGCCTCGCCAACAAGTAGCACAGTGGCATTTGCTTAAGGACTGACAAAGGCTAAGGCTTAGATTATTTTAAATTCTTTGTTTAACAAAATAAAGAACATTGTGTTTTGTTGATAGAATATTTAACATTGCAAATTTTGTAAGATATTGTCCTTTTATATGATTAGTGATTTGTGTTCTGTAAAATTTGTTTTGAATATCAAGATCTCACAAGATGTGTTACAAAGATGGCGACGTTGTCAAAGATGACGTAATATAATGCAATCTTTCATCTATGTGTTTCATTATATTGTTTTGAAAAGTATATTTAATAAATTCTTAAACTCTTTGTTTTTGGAATATGTAATGAGTATGAATATATGAAGTTATGTATAAACGTCCTTTTAAGATGCATAATAATAAAGTTTATATACAGACAATCAACAGACACTCGGAAGGACAGTAAACCCCTTTCAATCTTGGAAATAAAGCCAGAGTTATCCCTCTTTTTATGTTATAGAATGGCCTACTGATACTGAGGAAAAACAATTCTGGCAGTTATATCTTTAGCCAACGGGCACTGATAGATAATTTTGATATAGTGTATATGTATGTGCAAGTATAAATAAGGAAGGATTGGATCTTCTTTTTTTAAAGCAGATTCGGACATGGAAGACTGTGGATTTTATTTCAAAGAACCTGACACGATAAATCGTTTTTGTATAATATATGATTGCTAATTGTTCTGCTCCAATGCAGATGATGTCTTTAGCAATAATTGTGCCAAATCATGCTCGACGACTACATGTAGTATTCTTCATAGAAATTTGTTTACTCATCTGTATAATTGAAGTTAGTTAAATATTTTCCGACGTATTGTAAAAAAATCGAATAAGAATTTTCTGTAAATTTGCTCATTTTCACACCACATGTATGTCCTTATTTATAACATAGCTTTATGAAATTCTGTTCAGCGGATAAAGAGGAGTTGTACTGACAAACTGTTTCAGTAGTATATTTACTTCATTTCACACTTTATATTGATTAAGTTTTATAAAATTTTGTTCACAGTTGAATTTCCACAAACTGAGGATGCTTTCATATAAATTCGAATATTCAGGGCTTTGCTGTTTATGAAAAAAAAAAAGATTTTCCTTGATATTCGCATTTAAAAATTTGGTCGCCGATTTTTGCCGCACCCTACACCAAGATTCTTGATTTAAACAAACTTGAATTTACACTAACTGAAGATGCTTTCATAAATATAAAAATAACCATGGCTTTGCTGTTCTTGAGAAGAAGCCTTTAAAATTAATCTTTAATTTAATCATTTAAGGACAGACGATACGTTCCTCAATAATATATAATTTTTTCCAAGATTTTGTCATTGAAGTATTGCTACTTTAACATGTTTACTCACAAAAAATTGAGGTACCTTACCAGGCATTTGTGCAAGATACCAGAGGATAGTTTTTCTTATATAATCCTTTGGAAAAGAAAATAATTTGGCAATATCAAATTTTTTAGTGTTTGGATTTTTTAAAGACGATTAGAAACTGGTTTAGAAATCAGAGGGTAATTGAATTTTTGCATATTTTTCATATATTACGAAGATATACATAACGGATATTTGAGGAACATATCGTCTGACCTTAAAAGCCTATACAGTCCTGTGTGTTAAACTTTGATTGCCCATTGGTCCCTTTGGGACATGCTTTGAACAAACTTGTACATGTATCTACACTACCTGAGGATGCATATATATATATATATATATATATATATATATATATATATATATATATATATATATATATATATATATATTCCGCCCCAAACCGGGGTTGAACTCTCGACCCACTGAATCTGTCTCCTAGCAGTACAGGAACAGCGCGCTGGACCGCTCGGCCATCTAGGCAAGTTATTAAAACTTGCTTTCAATGCCAATGGTATTCTCGCGTATATATCATATATATATGACTGACCATGGCTTTGCTGTTCTTTAGAAGATGATTTTTTTTTTAACAAAAATCCTATAAATTTCTATGTAAGACTTTGATCGCTTATGACCCCACCCTATCCCCGGCGGTCACGATATGAACAAGTTTGAATATACACTATATAATGAAGCATTTCAAGTTTGTTGTATCTTTTTTAGCCCGATGGTTCTTGAGAAGAAATTTTCAAAGTTGCCATTAAATTTTCACGACCCTTTAGTCATCTCCCCTTAAAAGAAGGCATGGTCCTACACTTGAACAAACTTGAATTCCCTTTACCCGATTATGATTTGTGGTAATAGTCTGGTCCGATTTTTAGAACAAAAATACTCCTAACGGCAAATGATTATTATTTGGTCCAGCATAGTTTTTTAACCTATTTCGAGTATATGCTGAATCCGAAAAAATATGCTGGCCTTCATGAAAATTGCGTTAGAAAGGTCAAAATGGCGATTCAAAATGGCGGACATCCAATTTTTCTAATTTTCTCTTAATGTCGTTCAAATAGAATAAAGAATGTGTGAATATCTCACTGAGTGTAATGCAACTATAAAATGATAAAAGAATGCTAATATTATTACTTTAATTCAGAAAATTTAGTCGTTTCTACACTTAATTCGAATTTTCTCTTATTTATTTTTCTATTGTTTCTACATTTTGCTTTGTTCAGGATTTTACATTTGCAAATATCCATACACTGCAGATTGGTCTTTTTTCCTCTGTATTTCACTATTCTACAACTGAATGATGGTACAGCTGTAAGTTATGATTTGAATTTCGGAAAAATCTCTGCAATGGCCCATTCATAAGTTTGCAGCAAACAGCCAAGAACATCCATTCCATCTCATTGGACTTAGTAATGTGAGGTTACCACTATATCTGCCTATCTTTATATCACGTACTGCCTGGCATTGTGCTCGCTTTACATGCATATAAAAAGAATGGGAAGCGTAATTCCTAAATTATTTTCGAATGCACGTTAGTGGACACTGTACTTGCTACGCAACTTAAAGACGATTTTTTTGGGTTTTTTTGATCAGTTAATTTTCCTTCTCCCCAACCTTCTATTGATATGTACTACAATGAGTGAATTGTATTAAATATATTTTTCTGAAGCTCTGGAAAAGACAGATTTATCGCCGAAACAATTTAAAAGGAATAATTGCAGGCTTTCGAAAGGTTCCACTCGCATTCTACAGGTGTCTATTTCTTGAAAGAATGAGCAATGACACGTCCATATATGATATGCTAGTATGAGAACAGCTAAAGGTGCAAGAGGGCACTCAAGAACAGTACTGGAGCACTGCTTGAAGACCTACAGACTGCTTCTTCACTTAGTGCAGAATGCTTTAACCAATATCATTCTCGCATTTCACTCAATCTTCAACCATCCACTCACCCCTTCCCCCCTCCCTCCCTCCCACATACATAGCGAGCAGTAACAATGTTTTTCATAATGGTTGGTGGGAGGACACAGGGTAATATGCTTTTTTTCCCAAGGTATAGCAAAGTTAATAGGAAGAGGGATTTCTCTTGGTGTCCCTTTGTTCTGATTATATTGATTAGTTCATTTAATGATCAAACAAAAAAATAATACTAGAAAAGTTTCCTTTTTTTCTGGAAATAGTTAAAACAAACTCGACTTGTTTTCCTCATATTTGACCGTGTTCTAAAGCTCTGAACCCCTGTCCACCTGAATTCACTGCTGAATCGCTGTCATTATCAACTCGCACTTCCACTTCAGCATCCTTTAGCACACCATCAAATATAACTGAAGAAATTCTTGCCCGACTTCATTGAACCCTTTGCACTAGCTTTTGAAATTAGCAATTGTAAGAGCTTAGTTTTTCCCCCAACATCCTCTATCCCAGCTTTAAATGCTATATATTCAGTCAGTCTTCGGAATTTTGGTCTTCTCAACAGCTCAAGGAACAACACATTTATGTTCAAATGTTAAAAGACTGTTTTGTTTTCCAAAACCTTATGCAAAATGGAAAAAAAATCTCTGATAAGACATGTAGCTTTCTCTCTTGTGACCATATCGATATGTTGTCTTTTTGGGTAGAGAGGTCTTTCCATTAGCAAGAAAATTCTCAAACTTTATCATCTGGAATCACACTGTGCATGTGCATTTTTGGTGAGAAAAGTTGTATAATTGTGCGATCTAAAAGCACCTGAAGATTCCTTGTGATTTCTATCACGTACAAGCTTTCGTACCAATAGGCCGAAGCCATTCTTGACTTTGATCTGGTCAACACTTCTCTTGACAACAAAATTTTCTTGAACACTCCAAGAAGTTTACAAGGCAACTTGACCCACATTACTTTGTTAGGATAGTGTATGGTTGTATCAAGAATCGAGGGGAGATTAAACGCAAACAATTTCCTCTTTCCTATTTTGTTAAATTTAAAACAATAGGCACTGAATTCCATCCGAGTATGACAAAAATATGTTTGGTTTATCAATTTTGATTTTGAACATATACAATATTCCTTTAAAAAAGGAATTTTGCAGTCGCTTTAATTTAAATAAAACAATACAAGATTATCCGTTCACAACATTAAATATTTGTGAATGAAGTTGATTTTTATTGGCTATGAATAACAAAATGCAAATGCAGGGACGCGGAATCAGAGCTAGACAATCAAGAATATTTATGGTTTACGTATATTATACTGGTTTTGATAATTCTTAATAAATATGTTGATATATAGTATACATGTATCACATTCAAATTCATATGATTTAATAATTCCTAGCTCTCTGGTTTTGGTCTATTATTTTAAAAATCATGTACTAAGTTATGTTTCACTAGACCTTCCACATGAACATAAACATTTATTTTTTTCTACACTGCATGGACTAAAAGTAGATCAAAAATTTTCAACAACTGACTCGGAGATAATTTAGCAACCCTCGAACTACAATGTTCACTCGCCTTTGGGCTCGGGAAGTACTGCTCTTGGGGTAGCTTAATTGTCATATTGTCCTCCAAACAGCAATTATTGTGTGATATTATTAACTTTTTATACTAAGAAGCATGTTTAGATATGTAATAGATAAAAGTTCTTCGTAGATGTAGTCAAAAGCTTATCTTAATAGTAGAAGTAATAAAACAAAGATCAGTGTCTTAAAAATTATAAGTCATTAACAACAATATTCTCAAAGTTTTATTGAATATTTAAACATTATTTTATTAATTTAAAAATGCAAACTGTAATTAATTTCCTTTTATTTTCTGCAAAATGACTCAGAATTAAGCAGTTTGAGTATTTTATATAATTCTAGCGTTTGCCATTTTGAATCGCCATTTTGAGGTCATTAACACAACTTTCAAATTTAAACGACTAAATTTTCCGAATTAACGTGATAATTCATAGTTCCGGCCTGTCAATCAAATGCTTTTTATCAGCCAATCAGATCGTTACGCATAATTAGGCACAGAGACACTTCGATCGGCGGCCATGTTGTCCCACAAATAAACTTGTGGGAAGTCTGTAAGGCAGACCAAACTTTTGGGCGAAATGGTTTTGCGATGCGCTTGGGGGACCTGTAATGTTGATGAGAGGTACCCAGAGAGGTTAGAAAATGGGGTAAAGCTTATTTTGTTCCCCAAACCTAAGACTAATCTTGAGAAATGCCTTCGTTGGATCAAGGCATGCGGGCGCCCACACGACCAGCTGAACGTCCAGCGGATAAATAAACATAAAGCAGTTTGTTCAAAGGTATGACTGTTGATATTTTCATGTTCAAAGGGTAATAAGTATTAAATTTTATTTAAAAAACATGCAAGAACGAGGTAAATCGCTATTCATGATGTACAAGATTATGCCACATTTTCGTGCAAATTCGGGTGGCATTAAAGTGAGGATAGCTTTAGGCTTATTATATGTTGAAAGAGAGAAAAAAGGGAATGATTTTATTTATAAAGATGACTGTGTACAGAATATGATTCAGACTAGGACTGATCGTGCGTTTTGTTTTTCTTTGACTACGAAAAATCTTTTTAAAAATTGTCATGCATTTAATATACCAGTACGGTAGCAGAAAATTTCGGACATACTATTAAGTTTAATTATTTTCTTAAAATCATTTACAGCATTTCGTTGGAGGTAATGGACCAACTGTGCAGTTTCCAGATCCAATACTAGCTGATGGCTCAGTTCTTCGGCCAACAAGACCACCTCTCAAACGGACTTATTCTGAAAATCACACAGTACGTGTCATCAAAAAAGAGAATTCTAAGGTAGAATCCCACATGTAAACTGTATGCACACAGATCATTGAAAGTTCATTTTTTTAATGAACTAGTATGGTTAAAAAAATGCTTTGTTTATTACAGTAACATGGATGGAGAAGGCAGTGTGGATTCAATTTCAATGGAGAATGCGAACAACAGTAGCAATATTGCTGTACAAACAGAAGAACCTTGTAAGCAAAATGTTTCTCTATTTTATTCAGTATTGTACATTTTGATTTGCAAGAAATGGTTTTGCATAGGTTTTGAAGAAAACACATAATTTTTGAAGCATAGTGGCCATGAATGGCAGGTCAGGCTATTCTTTCTACAAAAACATCCTTTTGTGTGAAAACAACAAAATCACAAAATGTACAACCTGTGATCAGGAGTTGACCCTGAACTTGTGCATAATACGCATGAGTGTTTTTCAGTGTAATAATGTCATTGTTAGCAGACAAAAAAAATCTCTAATATTGTCACATGCTTCTGTGATTGTCATGTTTCTAGCAGAGTAAGGACACTTAATTTCCAAAAGGCCACATTGGCCATTGTCACAAACCTTACCATCTGGACTTGCCCCTAAGAAAGCAAACTCCTTGTTTATAACAAGGCCGCATGAATGAATATGTCTAGACGGGTAGTCTTTTAAGTAACTGGACTTCGCATCTTTTTCGTGAATTTTGCCATAATCCAAAGAGGGGGCTGTAATCTTTTTTAAACTAAACAAGCTTTTTAAAAATTTGTCATTAGGTGTTGATTTTCTTTGTAAGATTTTGCCAAAATTAGAAGCAGTTAGTCGCTTTTTTCTTTCATTATACCACAGTGCAGACTCGCTTTGTTCGCGAGTATTGATTTCAATTTCATTAGGTTCACATTCTTTTCAATCTTCATTTAAATCTGTAAACTGCAGTGGCAAAGGAACAGGGGCTTGGTGAAACACATCTGTATTGCCACAACCATTTGACATTGCTGGCTCAACTTCCTTAATATTTTTTGTCTGAAAAATATTTCACAGTATCAGCAATTGAAGTACAAATATATTAATTTCTTTTCTAGGGGTTTCTGGGATTGATATGTTTGCAATGGCTGCTGAACTACACATGTTAAGAGAAAAAGAGAAGCAGTATAAAGACACCATCTGCAAACTGGAAACAGAAATAAAAGAGCTTAAAGATCAACAGAAATCTGAAAATCAGAAGCCAACATTTGGAGTTGATGAAGTATTAAGGAGAGAGGGAAAGTTGAAAAATGTATTTAAATATTACACTGGTATTGTGTACATTAGATTTGCTAGTCTTCTGGCATTTTTGGTATCTGATGGATCCTCGATAAATTATGAAAAGGGTCGCAAAGACATTAGGAAATTGTCACTGCAAGATGGACTGTTTTTAACTTTATGTAGACTAAGACATAACTTTGGTCTTAAAGATATATCAGTAAGGTTTAAACTTTCACTACAGTCATCAGGAATTGTATTCAATACTTGGATTTCACTTATGTACTTAAAGTTAGGGCAACTTTGTATTTGGCCACATCGTGATATTATTATTAATAACATGCCAAAAGATTTTAAACATGATTACCCCACAACTTTAATAATAATTGATGAGACTGAATTTAGAACATAAGCACCATGTGCACTTGGTTTGCAAAGTCAGCTTTATAGTGATTATAAGTCTAGTACTACTTTAAAGGCATTAATTGGTTGTGATCCAAATGGTTCAGTGATTTTTGCATCCGAATTGTTTACAGGATGTATTTCAGATAAACAAATATGTGAACAGTCTGGGTTTTATGATGTTCTTGAAACACTAAAGTTGAAGGGTTATGTTAAAGATGGTGATGCTATTATGGCTGATAAAGGTTTTACTATTAAGGAAGAATTATGTAAACTTAATTTGCTGCTGAATATTCCACCAATGGCTTCATCAACATCTCAGATGTCAGTTTCAGATACCATCCTTACTGAAAAAATTGCAAAGCATCGTGTGCACATTGAAAGACTTATTGCTAAAGTTAAAACCTACAAGATACTGTCTGTGCGCATTCCAACATCATTATTTAAAAATATTAACAAAATTTGGTCTGTATGTTGTCACTTGACATTATTCCATGATGTGTTTGTAACAGACAATAAACATAGTAAATAGTCTACTTTATTCATTTTAGTTGTGACCCATATCATTGATTTTTGCATTTAGCATTGTTCAGTGGATAATTTATATATACATGTACTGTATTTTTAAACTATAGGCAGTTCCCCAACTGCATTTATATTTTTAAAATAAATATTTATTGTGGTTATTGTGAACATGTACCTGATATGGCAATATTGAGCCTATCTGCACATCACCAAGGGGAGTGTTTACTAATGGATGCTCTGCTGATACTGTGTATTCCAGAGGGGTTCCTTTTAATGAACTCAGCTGCATTATGTCATTTTTGGACACTTTGGGTAGAATATTAAAATATGATGTATGAATTAAGATTTTGTCAAGTGGATAATTTTTATCTTATGATTAAGACTGTTTTAAAATCTGATCTCATATTTATAGACAATTAATTGTAGCCATGAAGAATATTGTATTATTAAAAATACAATGGTTATATTTCTAAAAGAGGAAAGTCTTTGTCTTTTTCACATACTCTTGATTTAAGTCTAACTGGCATGTCACAGGTTTCCTTTTTCTTGATTCAGTTGGTCTTGCTACCACCACATGATTTATAGGGACAGGCTTGATCTTTGACCCCCTGGGCACATGCCACTGCTGTGGGATGCTTGTACAACTTTGTTGTTCAGGTACATTTGAAAAATTATGGAGTTTGAACCCTTGCAGACTTTTTATTAGCCCAACTACATGGGAACAGTGGCCATTTAAGCTGTAAGGAAAATTGACCAGCATTATTTCTAATGTACATGTATGCATACCTGAGGATTTTCAAATTATTTAGGCCTAGGCCTATCCCCCCCCCCCCCAAAAAAAAAAAAAAAAAAAAAAGATGCCAACTTGAAAGGAATTCGGTTTGGCCTAGTAAATAGAGAAGTTGGCCAATAATATTTATGTGTATTTTCTCTGAATTCATTCATTAGGCCCTATATATTTAAAAAAAAATCCTGAGCCAAGCGTTTATTTATATCACGTTTGCATATCTACCGTGAAAATTAATTAGGTCACAAATGTTTACATTCTAGGTGCCTAGGCCTAACCTATATAAACCCTGATTTATCAAGATTTTCTTGAAAAATACGCAAAGATTTGGATGATTTATACACATACCCAATTTTACAGGAGCAATGAGACTCGGTTATCGAACTATTCTTTATTTCCAAACTAAGTTGGTGCGGCGATTGATTTTTTCGCATGCACCTCCAGCATCGTGCTGCAACTTGTACGGAGTTATCCAAACTGAAAATCTTAATATTATGGATATATCCTTGGGTAAAGTAATTCAAACCCTTTTGTAAAACTTTTTCAGATAATTTTGAACTATTGGGTAGGTATTTCACACAGAAATCGTCCGGAATCGACTTTAAACTGTCGGTCGCCACCGAGGATGATGAAGCCGGTATCGCCATCATGTGGGACTTAGTTACAGTAACTAAGGTGGGCGGGGCTTCGGGAGAAAAGTCGGAGCTATGAATCATTAGTGTTCTATTATCATTTTCATAATTGCATTACGCTCAATAAGATATTAACACATCCATTCTCTTATTTGAACGACATTTAGAAATAATTAGAAAAAATGGATATCCACCATTTTGAATCGCAATTTTGACTTATAAATTACACCTGCACCATCATTCAGTTGTAGAATAGTGAGATGCAGAGGAAAAATACCAATCTGCAGTGTATGGATATTTGCAAATGTAAAATTCTGAACAAAGCAGAATATAGAAACAATAGACAAATAAATAAGAGAAAATTCGAATTAAGTGTAGAAACGACTAAATTATCTGAATTAAAGTAATAATGTTAGCATTCTTTTATCATTTTTAAAGTTACATTACACTCAGTGAGATATTCAGAATTCTTTCTCCTATTTGAAAGATATTAAGAGAAAATTAGAAAAATTGGATGTCCGCCATTTTGAATCGCCATTTTGACCTTTCTAACGCCATTTTCATGAAGGCCAGCATATTTTTTCGGATTCAGCATACTCGAAATAGGTTAAAAACCTATGCTGGACCAAATAATAATTATTTGCCCTTAAAACGTATTTCTAGCCTTCTTTTTAAAAATCAGGACCAGACTATAAGTTTGATTTGAAGTAGCCGAGTGGTTCTGAAGAAGTGGAAAACGTGAAAAGTTTACAGACCGAAAGACAGACGAACAAACGACCATCTTACAAAATTTGATCCGAGAAGCTCACTTTAGATTTCGGCTCAGGTGAACTAATAAATCGTAAATTGACAGTTCTTTTTAAAAAGCGGCAGGGCCACACTTACTAATATATTTTTTTCTGCAGAACACCGATTTCCGATCTGCAGTCAAGCTAAAATACTTCAAATTCCAGAGCAAAACCTTTTTTAAAAAAGTTTACTTTTACCGAAATTATATTGAATAAATGCAAGAGAAAGAAATAAATGTCAGCTTAAAATTGTTTATGCAGAAGTATAGAATCAACAACATGAAGTAAAAGACATTATTTCCGGGGTAAATTTAAATCGCTCTGATAATGACTACTGCAGAAAGACATTGAGAATAACCATTGATATCATAACAAGAACATCTAGGAGACACACTGTTACTGTTTAACTTGATGATAACAACCGGTTATCCTCCAGTAAAATTCTTGAGGAATTCCACGGTATCAAAAATCTTAGAGATGTGGATTAGTCGGGCTTTATTGAAACTGTACTGTGTACCTTCTTATTTATGCCTGGAAAATTAGTAAGCACCTGTGTGCATGATGGTAGTAAGCGATATCCCCTTAACCTACACTTGTAATTTGTGATCTGAATTAGTCCGTTGTTTTGCTATGTTGATGATTTACTTTAAATGGTTTATATCTTTAGAAATTGTTTTTCTCCTATATAAGCAGCATCAATTGGACACACCTAATGAAGTCCAGATCCATGACACAGGAATGCAGAGTTCCAGTTCCGGTTCTGAGTTGATGATAGTCTGATTCTCAGTAATAATCATGCCTCAAGGTCTCTTGTCTATAAACTAGATGCTAGACCTTGCAATAATTAGCGATTATCCTATATTTTAGGAAAAACTAACATCTTTCGAAAACTTTAAAATGCATGGTGTAAAAATATAATTTGCACAGAATTTAAGACATATTTGTATTTTCTTTTCGTTTATTGTGATGATTATATAACCACAATAACATTTAGATTATAACCTGTAGACAAATCAATTAACAATCTCAAAATAGGTACAATTTCTTGACATTTTGAGATGCTAGGAAGAAATACCATTGGACATCGATGATTGTAACAAAATCAGACTCATTTATATAATCTCAAACATCAAATGACACAGACTATTTAGCTTAATTTCTGCTGCCATGACAAAAAATCATAAAAAAAAGTTTTACTAGTATTCTGGAAAACAGTGGGACGATCATGAGTAATACTACACGTAGATGCCCTAAACATATTACAGCGCTCGAATGAGAAAATTTGCACAAAATGTGTTTTAACACTCTTGCACCATTTGCAGTGACACACGTACATTATTTTCATACTTAGAATATGGAAATCTACATTTAATTCAGTGAAGTATAAACAGAAATTAAAATCATCTCATTCACAATATTTGTACAAAATCCATTACAACAAACTGCTAATAAGAAAGGAAAGGTTTGATAAATAATATTGAGATTTTAACAGAAACTTGTACAATCTGTATGTAAGAATTTGTCCAAAATGCAAACGCAAAGCTTAAAAAGTCATAGATTAATAGATAAAGTTATATGACGCTCAAAATATGTGATTAAAAACATTGCGTGAGGATGATTAGTTTTGATGGACAGAGAAATATATCTTTCCACTTAACTGTTTTCTTCCTGAAAAGGTTTACTTAAATTTTATTTTTATGAAAAAATCTTATAGAATACATTTTCATGAAAAAAATTTAAATATGCTGTTTTAAAGGTAAGACAAAATGGAGATAAAAAATGGAATTAAACAAGAACATATTTACGTCTGTTATCTTGACTCTAAGT
This sequence comes from Saccostrea echinata, assembly GCF_033153115.1. Lineage (NCBI taxonomy): Eukaryota > Metazoa > Mollusca > Bivalvia > Ostreida > Ostreidae > Saccostrea > Saccostrea echinata. The sequence continues at coordinate 822,871 of NW_026889793.1, forward strand.
AAAACCAACAAATAAAACAGAATATAGAATTGGACATATATATTTGAAGTATTACATATTGTATTTGAAAGTAACAGCACATAAATTTTATCTTCTTGTTATTAAACGAATATCGCTAAAATGAGGTAAAATCTCAAAAATTCTAACATTTTTTTCCTCAGAAGTTCACGCACCTATGTACTTTAGTTTGTTGTCCATTTTGAGCTTTCCACTCTTTTTTTTAAAAAACACTTCGACGCTAGCACCACATCACATCATTATACAAAATGTTCAAGTATGGAAAATCGCATTTCGCAGGATTACTAAGTATGGCGTGTTGCTGAGTAGTGAGTAAACTCTGGACATGCTAATTCCACTTTCAATTAGAAGTTCTTTTGGAACAGTCTTAATATCTACCTGACAATTATTACCGTACATAAATGACGGAAATCCTTCCTGTAGCATGAGATACACTTTTGGTTTGTCACCGTCTGAAAGTATCAGTCCAGGACTACCCGAGGCACCGTGAGCCGTAGATTCAGAACAGTGAAACAGCACTTTTTCTTTCCCGGAAAATGCAGAATCACAGGCCCTGCTGAAATTTTGGAAATCCTCCCAGGGATACATTACTTTCCATTGCTCAAGTGTTGTTCGAGCTTCCATTTCCAATATCAAAGGGCACTTTGGGTCAAATATTTGTTTCCTTCCGTGTGAGGCTGGGTAACCAACAATGTGAATAGACTCTGGCGCAATAATTGATCTTTCTAATGCAAATGCAATTGGTAAACGGGGTAAATTTGTCGGATCAACTTCCAGTATAGCAATGTCCTCAGTTTTGCTGTAGAACGGAATGTCAAATTTCACGGGATATTTTATACCCTCTTCGTGTTCTTTCATGCGACCAAAGACAACTTGCATAGGATTCTCACCCATAATTTTAAATATGTTTTCTACAAAATAAGTTCAAAGAAGGTAAGAAAAATATCAACTGTTACACAAACAACTGTCATGACTTAAAATTACCTCTTGCTACGGAGAATCCCGTGACTCTCATGGCTTCCAATAAATTGCTTATCCTGAGATTATCTTTACATTTTGTAATCCACTCTTTAATTCCATTCTCTATCATCATCTCAACCCCTGATCCAGACCCTTTCACTTCCAAAACTTGCAATAGATACAGATAGTTGTTTCCACGATTTGGGTCACACTGGGCATTTTCTATTATCATTTTCAAGCACGCACCTTTATGCAATAAAAAGGAAACAAATTAAATTTAAGATCTCTGGGCATTACTTACGGAGCCCTTCTTAATAATGATATTCTTCTTGTTGATAAAGTGCATCGAATATTTTGTCCATATTTATATACAAATAATTACCCAATGTGCTTTCAATTATGTGAAAGGCCGTCAAAAGATACCAATCACCGACTCTGAATGCTGTTCCTGTCAAATCACAACAAAGTAAATGGCCCACACTATCCTGCCAACCTCTGGAGAAAAAAGTTTTCAATTCTGTGGAAAGAAGGGAGTTGTCCTTTGGCTTTCTGAATTTTGATCCTGCTAAATTTAAAATAAGTTTATTAGTTCTTCATAAATAAACTTTTCGGTACTGTGTAAAATCTCTATAAATCTTTCTGTCTAAACATTACCCGAGAAGTCTTCCTTTCTTTGCTGTTGTTTTTCTTGGATATTTTTCGCTCCTGTGATTTCCTCTTGTTTTTCTTAAACATCAAATTGATTGATTGATTGATTATTATTGTTTAACGCCGAGTCGACAATATTTCAGCCATATTTCGGCGAAATATCAAACTGAAGTTAAATACTTGAAGAAAATTAGATACTTCAAGAAAATTAATTAAAATTTATCTAACCCAAAAAGAAAAAGTATTTTAAACACTCAGAAACTGAATATTTTTTAAAATTGTATTTTTTAGCTCACCTGAGCCGAAGGCTCAAGTGAGCTTTTCTGATCGAAATTTGTCCGTTGTCTGTCTTGGCGTTGTCGTCGTCGTCGTCGTTGTTGTAAACTTTTACATTTTCATCTTCTTCTCCAGAACCACTGGGCCAATTTCAACCAAACTTGCCACAAAGCATCCATGGGTGAAGAGAATTCAAGTTTGTTCAAATGAAGGGTCGCGCCCTCTTTCAAGGGGAGATAGTAGATAATTGGTGAAAAATAAATAGCATCTTTTAAAAATCTTTTTCTCAAGAACCACAGCACCAGGAAAGATGAAACACATGTGGAAGCATCCTCAGATAGTGTAGATTCAAGTTTGTTCAAACCATGACACCCGGGGGTAGGGCGGGGCCACAATGGAGGATCAAAGTTTTACATAGAAATATATAGGAAAAACCTTTAAAAATCTTCTTCTCAAGAACAGCAAAGCCATGATGAGTCATATTTATATGGAAGCATCCTCAGGTAGTGTAGATTCAAGTTTGTTCAAATCATGACCCCCGGGGGTAGGGCGGGGCCACAATGGAGGATCAAAGATTTACTTAGAAATATATAGGAAAAATCTTTAAAAATCTTCTTCTCAAGAACAGCAAAGCCATGATGAGTCATATTTATATGGAAGCATCGTCAGGTAGTGTAGATTCAAGTTTGTTCAAATCAGTACCCCCGGGGGTAGGGCGGGGCCACAATGGACTACCAAAGTTTTACATTGAAATATAAAGGAAAAATCCTTAAAAAAAATCTTCTCAGGAACAGCAAAGCCCTGTTTAGTCATATTTATGTGGAAGAATCCTCAGGTAGTGTAGATTCTATTTTGTTCAAATCATGACCCCCGGGGGTAGGGTGGGGCCACAATGGAGGATCAAAGTCTTAAATAGAAATATATAGGAAAATATCTTCTTCTGAAGAACTGCAAAGTCATGATAAGTCATTTTGATATGGAAGCATCTTCAGGTAGTGTAAATTCAATTTTGTTCAAATGATGACCCCCGGGGCAGTGGCGGATCCAGGAATTTCGTAACGGGGGGGAGTAGAGGCAGTGGGTCTGGGGCTGCATTGAAGCCCCCAGTGGGTCTAGACCAAGGCCTTGGTGGGGGTCTGGGAAGCTGACAAATTCGTACAAAGAAGAGATGTTTTTCCTTGTTTTTAGGATAATGGACATGTAAGTTCTACATAAAAAAAATTCAAACAGGGGAGCTTGCCCGGCGCGCTGGTCCTGGATCCGTCTTTGCGGGGGGTAGGGTGGGACCCAATGGGGGATTGAAAGTTTTACATAAGAACATTTTGAAAAAATATTTTCTTCTCAAGAACAGAAAAACTATGTTTAGTTATATTGATATGGAAGCATCCTCAGATAGTGTAGATTCAAGTTTGTTCAAATGATGACCCATGGGATAGGGAGGAGCCACAATGGGGGATCAAATTTTTACAAAGGAATATATGGAAATTTTTCAAAAAGCTTTTAAAGTACAACAAAGCCATTTGTTAAATTGACATGGAAGGTAGTTTAAAATTCAAGCCCCCCCCCCCCCCAAAAAAAAAATCTTTTCAATACTGAACTGATTTGTGCTTTTGCCTAGTCAATGTGCTCAGGTGAGCGATGTGGACCATGGGCCCCTTGTTTTAATTTTACAAAATCGTATTGTCAGGTCAAGATGAGAGCAACATTAACTTTCTTTTTAATAAGTAAGGAATTCACCGGGTATTCAAGTTTGAGGGAAAAAAAAGAAATACCATTTTTATAAGACAAATATATAATGTAGTGAAAAAAAAAGCTAGGTATCATTTAAAAGAAAAGGCATTTATACAAATATTTCTTCCAATATTGTCATTTAACTTCTCAAAATATCATAAATCAACATGATCAATAAGTTACCAAGGTTTAATTGGGTATTTGATCGACAATTCACGAGTAATTGAGGTACATTTGTTGGTACCCTCAAAAATGAAATCCACTGACTCCTTAGTATATAGTATGCCTCCTGGGCTGTTACAGCTCTGATTCTCCTGTGCAAGGAGTTCATCAGTGCATGCATTATCTTTTTCGTTTTAAACAAGGTAGCCTTTAGTTTGTCGAAATAAGAAATAGTATTCTGAACCCCTTTCCACCAGCGTCTTAGTCGTCCAGCAGGTATTCGAGTATGGGCAAATGTGGACTTACATGAATACGAAGGCCAGTCAAATTGCTTAATTTGATGGTTTGCGAGTTCTTGTGAAAACACACGGGACCGAAACTAGCCATATGACGCGCACAGGCGCGTGTGAAATGTGAAAGTCGAAGAGCTCGCAAATCATTTGCTTTATTAGTATTGTCCGGTTGGGGGGGATATTAGGACTGCCCACCATTTGACTAGTGGTCTGAGTCTAAATAACGTGCACGTGGTGATTGCGCAAGAAGAATAGCGCTATCTTGAACGTGGGCCTACCCAAGGCTACTGTTCGTATTTCCACTTCCTTCAGTGTACTTAAGTGTCCCCTACAATTGACCGTTTCATTTATATAACGTTTAACGCTGGTTCTGAGTGTTACAATGTATAAATGAAAAGGACAAATAAATTAATGTCATCTTCAATAATTTTTTTTTCAACTTAATACAAATTATTTACCTTAAAAATTTCAGGTAAATATAAGTTGTATTTCAAAGGAATTATTAACAGACAAATATATATATATATATTTCAATAGATATTTGTTGCGTAAAATTATAGGTCTAATGAAAACATTCTGAACTAATTTTCGGAATCCATACCATATCTCCAGAAGCGAAGCAGATCATTTTCTTTGATTACGTGATGATTCTTGAGCCCATGATTGGGACAACCGAATTCGCCTCTACCAACCAAATCTTTTTCCAGAATAAAGCACAGTACATTTTCCTCAAGTATGTCTTGCTTTGAACATTGATAGCCGATATCAAACAAAGTTTTCTTATGAAAGTTTTTCGTCAATTTCTCCAGGACATCTTCTATCGTTTGTTTAATATTCATTGTAATCTCTGAATTGAGCTTGTTATTTCCTTGTTTATATATCTGAACCTGTATTGTTGAGGTAGTGACAGCTACACCTATCATGTGCTCTTCAAACAAAAATAAAGCGATGTTTTTAAACAAACACTTCTGTCCATTGTCTTCAATAATAGTCCACTTTGTGCTGACTATACAGGCTACAATGAGACGAAAATAAAAGAAATATGGCAGGAACCGGAAATTGAAAACTAAAACAGAGGTTTTCTGTTCCAATTTTGTGATATAATCTTTCAGATTCTTTTCAAAGTCTAATTTGTTCATGCAAGGGACATAGTGCGCGTTTTGACCTTCAGCAAGCAAACCAAGTCGTTGCATGTATTTTAATGTAGAGTTGCATTTTCTTGCGTCCATTCTTTTCTTCTTCCAAATCCCCTTCAATAGTTCCTTAGATAGATAACCACTTTCAAAAAAGTGTTTCCAGTCGTTGTCATTTTCAACAAGATCCCTGGCATGCTTTGGGTCTGTTATTATATACTTGAAACAGTCTACAAACCATTGCACATCTGTTATGATGCTTTTTTGTAAACAATCCTCGTTGAAATACAAAATTGTACCAATGTCATGATAGAATTTTAGCACATCAAATGTCTCCATCTCTTCTCCTTTCTTTTTAATCGAAACTTGCTTTTTAAACTCTGCTAGTGAAAGATTTTTTCTTTCATTTTGCTTATTTTGTCTTAAGACTACTTCGCAATATGCCCAATCCTTTGGTATTTCATCTTTCCAACGATCTTCTGAGGCGATAGAGGTGATGCATTCTACTACATCAGTAAGTTTAACCAAAGGTTCTTCATCATCCTTAGGAAACCCAATGTGAAAGCAGCGCGTGCGGTCAAGATGTTTCTTCAGATCAGGCTCATTCTTCAGGAGCTCCAGCAAATCATCATAAATTGATCTGTTAACCTTGGAAAAAAGATATATCTCCACTCAGTTAATTATTCCCTTTACAAGCAACTTTATGATATTAATACAATAACTTAAGATCAAATGACTATGTTAACACATTGATTACTAATTATGAGAAGAAAACAAATTTGATATGGGCTAATGTTTAACTTAAACAAAAGCATTGTTTTTAGGTTATTTTATTACATAAGGTCTTATCATAAACAGGTACCATATCTTGCACTTCATCAGAATGAGTCGCTATGGTAACAACGGGGGTGTCATCGTCGCAGTAAGTATGGATAGATTTCAACCAAAAAATGACATATTCTGAATCAAAAATAATTAAAAAAAAATAATCTATTCATGAAAGAAAAATGCATACTAAAACTTAGTTTTAATTCGTCATAAATAAATAAATATCTTAAATGTGCAAACATTTTATTTTTCTAGATCTGTCTCTTTCAAATTTCGTTTCTGTGACAAACATCATTCAAATCTAATAAAAAGTCATTTTTTTTTCTAAAAGTTTAGAAAGCCAAATCTGAGAAAAGAAATTCTTATGTGGCTGATAGATTTCAATGAATTGATATGTACCACGGTTTGCATAAAATTTCTCACGAAATGAAACAGACTGATATACATGGACTTCTTTTCCATCGAACAAGTTGTCAACATATATTACTTGTCCGATTGCAGTTTTAGCTTGTCCGATTCTGAACAGGGATAAAAAACTGTAGAACTTTATTATGATTGAAGAAGCAATTAAAAAAAATACTGACAAAGATTATTGATATCAAGCTCATCCGTTAATTAGCAATATCCGGTGATATATAACTGAGCAATAAAAGAATGTTAGTATTAGCTGTTTGCTTTTTTTTTTTCAAAATCATAGCATTGTTTGAAGATCTCTTTGGAAATTTTTTCACACTCTTTCATATTTGTAAATAAAATATAATGACGGTGGAATTTGTGTTTCGGATATTTTACATGGCTAAGAAATATCCCATAACCTGACCATTCAATTTAAATCAAAATTAGACCTACAAATGTACAAGAAATGATTTAACTGCGCATAAACTTAGACATATACATAAAGACTTACGTCCAAATGTCCAGTCTGCAAACATAGTCCCTTCCTGTTCACATAATGTTTTATCAACTTTTTCATCAAACCTTTTTGACAGATCAATCACAAGAAGATAAAAAGCTCTTCTGCTGAGATAGACCTGATGACAGGCGTAATAAGCACATTGTCCAGCAAAATCCACAACACTTAGTAGACACTTATTTTCTGTATCAACATCTTCCGCAAGACCTAAACAACAGAATCAGAAACACATCATTCCATGCAAATATTATATTTTGTGCAAAAATTCTTAAGAACGTTTATACAAACCTTTTAAACATTTAAAATCTCTGTCTATTTCAAATAAATTTTCATAAACTTCCAACCCTACAGTCGACCGTATTTCTCGTAATTCTTGAATACTCCGTTGTTGTAGCCGCCTTAAAAATGTAGTCTTTCCCGCTCCAGCACAACCAACAATCATTGCACGAGCTCTGTGCACTGTTTGGGTTCCTTTCTTAGCACATACTATGTATCTGCATCGAGATTCATAGTCCCAGTGTAGAACTTCTTCAGGAATATTCACTGCTCAGGTATAAATAAAATACTTTCTTTTAAAAGGAGTATTTTAATTTGTTTTCTAGTTTTCTAATAACAATCTCGAAATCTCTCTCTCTCTCTCTCTCTCTGTGTGTGTGTGTGTGTGTGTGTGTGTGTGTGTGTGTGTGTGTGTGTGAGGGTGTGTGTGTTTGTGTAAGGGTATTTGTGTGAGGTCGAGTGAGGGTGTGTGTGTGTGTGTGTGGGAGTGTGTGTGGGAGTGTGTGTGGGGGTGGGTGGGTGGGGGTGGGTGTGTAAGGGGGGGCGAGAGAAAGAGAGAAGCTTTTTTTAACGAAGCTAACATTTTTTTAAGTGCTACCATTTTCACTATTTTTCTGTTTCTGACAGAAACAAGCTAATTCATTTGTGTCCCCCGCTTAGGGAAAAAAAAAAAGAAGAGCATGCGCAGATCGGGGGGGGGGTATCACTGCCCCCCCTCCCTGTACTTGTAGAATTATTAATAGCATACATATATATTGAAGCAAATTAAAAAAAATACCAATATGGATATAATACGTGTATACAAGATTCTTTTTAATATACAGAATATTTATCACACTGTAATAATGATTTTATGAGTTTGTACACGCCAGACATCATAACTTTTTCATTTCACATGTTCAATAGTATCATTTAGTAAATCAAAAAAAAAAACAAAAAACAAAACACCCCCCCCCCCCACACACACACACACACTTGTAGTGTATTACTTTATGGATCTAAGATATGGGGTTTTCACAGATGTCCTGATATAGAAAAGGTACACTTTAATATTTGTAAAAATACTCTTGCTGTTGGAAAGAAAACCTCAAACAGCTTGATTTATTCAGAGCTTGGATGTTTTCCGCTATCTGTTACAATGAAACTAAGAATATTTAAATATTGGATCAAGGATTAAGAACAACAGAAATTTGCATTCTTAAGTCTTGTTATGAAAATATGGTATTACAAAATGACAAATGAATTTTACAAATTAAAAAAGAACTGTCTTTTCTAGGACTAGGACAACTTTGGACAGAAAACCATTTAAATGATAGAGCTCATAACATTATAAAACAACGACTTTTAGATGTTTCAAAGCAAAATATAACAGAGAGTATATCAAACTCTCCAAAGAGTTATTTGTATCAACATTTAATTGACAATTTCTGTTTGCAATCATATTTAACAAAACCTATTGACAAAAAATTTAGACAACTATTAACAAAATTTAGGTTATCAAATCATATGTTGAATATTGAAACAGGTCGTTACCAAAACATACCTAAGATTAATAGATTATGTATACGTTGTAATCTCCATGATATAGAAGACGAATTTCATTTTATTTGTTAAAGTGTTAAGAATTCTGCCAGGAATCTCTATAATAGTAAATTCTCTTAATTTCTGTCCGTACTAAACAAGTTTGTTCTGTACTTTGTTTTTCGATTAGCAAATACTAGCAGAAGTAAAGAAGTTTTCATCAACAGTACCGGTATATCATTTAAAATATTTTAAAATGAATAACTTGCATGAAACTTGTTTAAGATATCATGAGGGTTTTTTTTAAGTCTTTTTTTCCAAAGGTGAAACAGCTAATCTGAAAACAGATCACGAAAAATCCAGTTTTCTGATCAAAAATTTCATACTAGGTATGTGGATTGTAAAAACTTACAATTGTTTGCCAATTCTGTTATCCCGCACCGAAACTCCTTCATATTGACATGACATAAGATATGTACGTCAAGTTTCTTGATATATTTATCTTCCATCCTCTCTGGTAAATGTAAGCACCTTTCCTTTTCAACATTTCCACACCTCCATATGCGTACATACTCTAATAATGAGTCCACTGATGACAGATCAATGTAGTTTATGTAGTCCTCATCTGCGACTAGGCAAGTTCTGACAAAGTAACTCATAACTTGATGGCGGACATCATCTATTGCGAATTGCACATTATTGAGTGCATTGTCCCTCATTAACACTTTATCATTGTCGACTAATTCTTTAATAAGTAATTCGTTCTCCACTGTCTCATTACTCCGTAATGCTTTAATCGTTTGTCTAGTTTCCTTGATGGAATCTTTCCATTGTTTCTTCAAGCAAAGTTTGTAACCGTTTGACAAAAGGATGGTACAAAGTATGCTCATTTTGGAGGAAGAAAGTGGCAGTTTAAAAAGATCTGCAATTTAATCGTTATAACTTTAAAATATAAACAAACACTATATTGGATCCTGACATTTCATCCTTCGTCGATGCATACAAAATTTTCATTTCTTTGAGTTTTATAAGAGTAGTTACTTCTAAACATGATAAGACGTCATTTTTTTAATCTTCAATGACGCAAAACTGATTAAGGAGAAATTTCTGTGTACACAAGAAGATGCCTTTACCGCTCTATGTAAAGAATAGGTATGGAGATGGCGGAATTTGGTCCTATATTTGATGTAAAATTCAAAACACATTTACAGATAAGAAATTTAAATGACGATTGTTTAAACCCCAGCAATAAATTTGATTTAATGCATATAGGGAGGTCACAAGAGGGTCTCGAAGTAGGATATTTTACCAAATTGTCTCAATTCTGATGCATTATTTTAAAGAGCAAAGTCCACGAAGTGCCAAAATCGGTCCAATCATCAAAATAAATGAAACTTTCACACGTAATACTCTACGATTTGTATGTTGTAAAACAATTTCTTTTTACATTCGTTTAAATTTAGTATTGTTTTCCTCATTATTAGTATTACGTTATTACATTGACGTCAAATACTTAAACGTCATAACGTTGACATTCTGTATAAGAAAGTAACATATGCATGTACGTTAATGGAATAAAAATAACCAATATAGGCTCTTCTTTAAAATTTTGGGAAAGTTTTACTATGAATTTTTCAAGAATTTCTGATTTTTTTTTTTTAAAGTTATATGTAATCTGAGGAAATACCAAATATTTGTAATATACAACGGTTGTCTGGTGTAATCGCAGATACATGTAACACGTTTTTAAATGAAAATAAGAGACACGTTAAGCTGAAAACAAACACAGTGTTAATCCATCATATTTGAGTAAAACTGAATTAATGTAGTAAAATACATACTAAAATAGTCATGGATAAGGAATTTATCATTCTTAAATGTGTTATTGTATGGTCATGCGGCGTAGAAACAAAAAATAAACGCTTTATCAGAGAATGCACGAGTACTCTTTAATAACGAAAACATAAAATTAAAATAAAAAGTTTCATTAAAATGTATACGTTTGAATTTACCATCTATTATATTGTCATTTCGAGGATTTCGATGCACTTCCGTAATTTATGGCATTTCTCGGACATTTGAAATGAAATTGTAGTTCATACGTGTTATACACGTAAAATAGTGACGTTTGACGACAATCCTGCGCACGAAAAATTGTCAGGAAAGAAGCCACTATAGACTTTTAAACAAGAGTGGTGCAAAGCATCAAATCGGCAGCAAAAAAGAAAAAAAAATTTAATTATTTTTTTTTATGACAAGAAAGAGTCCAACGTAAACACAAGATTTGAATTTCAAAACGGAACCCGAAGTTAAAGAAAAAGATAAACGGAAATGACACGTATACCACTTTATCCAATGTAAATGTAAAATTCACTAATTATAATAAATATGTTATATCATGAAAGGGAAAAGTTTTTTTAAACCCAAAATATATGAAAAGAGATATAAGATGACAAAAAGAATAACCTTTACATGTAATAATAACTTTGATCATGCCCTTGATTTTTGCAGACTATGCTACTATGCTGCACATCACGATGACGGACAACGCAATACATGCGAAGTGCAGAAAAAACATCCTTGCGTCAATTACAGCTACAGCATGTGTAAAGCAACTCTTTTTTAAATAGACTGGTTTTTATTTATGAATTTTGACCCTATAATTCACATCCACAACAATAAAAATGTTTTGCTTTCATATCTTACACACTCTTCTGTTGGGGAGTACCTATTATAAACCCTTTTAATAAAATTGTAAAGTAATGATTGTCTGGTGAGAAGTGAAAAAATTAAATTGAAACATAATAACAACCAAGGCTTTCATATAGTTCAAAGCCAGTTTTAACATTTTATTCATAATTTTCATATATTTAAATTAACGTTTCGTTTCTCCATGTGCAATTTCTAACACAACTACAGTCCCTGAAACGTTCTACTTTCCCATATTTCCGTTTGCTCACCGTTCGTTCACCGTTCGTTCAGCGTGCGTTCACCGTTCGTTCATCGTGCGTTCATCGTTCGCTCTCCGTTCACAGTTTTGCGTTCAGCGTTCACCGTGCGCTCGCGTTCACGGTTCACAAAGCGTTCACCGTTCGCTCTTCGTTCGCTCACTTTGCGTTCACCTTGCGTTCAGCGTTCACTTATCGTTCAGTCTTCAGTGTCATTCGGAACTCCGAAGTGAAAGGACTTATCTTTTTTTAAGTAAGGATTTACAGGTTTTCAATTTAATAAATAACATACAGTGTTTAAAGAATCATTATTTCATGGGAAAAAAATTATCTACAATATTTATTTTTATTATTGTAACTTATCTGTTAGGTTATTTATAAAATTTATGTGGAAAATCAATGTTGTTATAAGTACATGTACATGTACATGTATGTACCGATGTAGAACGATGCTGAAAAATTAAATCTATATACAGTCAAAATACTCATACTTCAAGTACTGCAACATTTTGCTTTTATGTTAAAGACGACAAATCGTAAATGCATAGATAGTAATCGAAGTCAATTAATTTACCACCTGCAACAAAAATACGAAAATACTTATTTCTATCACATTTTTTTCAAATAATACAGAATTGTATCATTGCTGCGGCGTTTTTCCTTTGATGTCCACTGTGTTTTTATTTCTGATACACCATGACTAACTGTGCTCTAACAACCATGCTCTATCAAGATAGAACACACCAGGGTAATGATGCAACAATTCCAATGACCCTTGACTTTACATTGATAAAGAAAAAGAATATAAACAAAGTAGCTGACTTTATGAGCAAAATACAAGCACATATAAACATAGTGAAGGTATATCTTTCCTTAGGTCTACATAAAAAATTCTAAATTTTGCACGTCAATTTTTTTTAAATCCAAAACGAAATTCACACAAGCACATATTTATAAATGAATGTTTTCGTCTCTCATAAACTTGAAGCGTAACAAACCACACACAATGTAGTACAGGGAGCGAGGTGGATATTCCTTGTTTTCTGATTCCAACACAAATCGTTGTTTATCTCGGTCAAAAGTGGACATTTTCCCGTGCCGCACGCCACTCCTTAGCTTGAACGTTACGAGGATATTTTTGAGAGTCTATCAAACGCTGAATTTCATAATCGGACACTTAAACAAACCTTTCATTTTTCGTCTTCGTGTCGACCTCAGGACTGGTAAAATTAACGCCATCGTGTCTAAAATATCTCCTATATCGAAATCCATAATAGGTTCAATTTTTAGTTCCGGTAGATCAAACGTCATACTTCCCAAAGAATCTTCAACCTGCATCTGGTTTCCTAACTGTTCTAAGGAATTTTCCTTCATAATTTCGGTTTCCGTGTCTATAAGAATTGCGAAAGCATAAAATCACAACCGTCATCCATGGCGTTCAAAATATGAATGGACGAGGTAGAAAGTTCAAGAAATACAGCGCGCTATACTTTTCGAATCACGTGCTCTTTTTTCATTGGTTATATAAAATGGTATGATGAAATTTTGATAGATCATGGCTAATTCAGTGCATGGGAATATGTAGTTAATTAAGTGCTATTAACGTGAATTTGATAGATCATGGGTAGCTCAATACCTGAGAACAATGATACAAAACATATAGAGTACCTTTTAACTCGTGCATCTTCAGATATCAGACTCGGGGGACAAGCCCCCTCGTCTGATATCTGAAGATACACTCGTTAAAAGGTACTCTATATATTACATACATGTTAGAACTTGTTCTGAGAATGATAAACAGTACTGCGGATATCCAGTTAATTAAATATCTTTAGAGCGAATTAAATTGATAGTGTGGTTAAAAAGAAATATTTGTTTAAAGCAATATAAGCTGTCAGCGGCGGCAATTTTTTTTTAATCACGAATGTAGCACGAAAACATTTTATCGATCTGAAATTTAAAATTATAGACTAAATTTGAACTCAATGAAGGTCTAAAATAAGTTGAAAACGATAAAAATAGCCGTTCAAGAATTTTTGTCTTGCAAGACAATATTTCCCCGACGTAGTCAGAAATATGCAAGTGACTTCTGGGTCAAACGCTCGGAGACTGATGTTCGTACTGATGTACGCATGTGCAGCTTATCGGAGATGCAGAGCAAAGATGTCGGGAAAACGTGGTGCGAAGATTAAATTAACGGATTCGGCGAGAAAAAGGAATAAAGGGGAAGCGAATGCTAGGTTAAACAAAAACAAAATATATATTGGAGATCAACACGATCGTTGGACGGAGCTGCGGACAAAATTATCCGTGAAAACAAATATCGAAGTTGCAAAGATTCTGCTTGACAAGTAAGTGTGTACAAGTTTAATTATAGCCAATATAATGCAAGATACTAGTATAAATGATTGGAGAAAACTCTTAGTACCTTACTTGACTTCTAAGCATCATATCTTATTCAGCCGATGTTAGTTTTTTGTTGTAATAGACAACAAATAAGTATCTTCGTAAGTCAGTTGGTAGCGTAAATATTGTGAGGCACGGAAAGGGTAAATAACCAAAAATCTGTTAAACGTTTATAGATAACTACAAGATATTTATATAATTATGTTAAACGTTTAGATTTCATTGTTCTAGCTATGAAGCTAAGGATGAGCAAAAATATACAAGTGTTCCTGCTGGAAAAAACTTCAAACCCTGTGTTACATCAACGCCTGGTCCACCAGCTTTGAAGAAAATATTTAACGTTATTGTTCAGTCTGATTTGTCTGACATTTCACCAGATGAAGTGGGAAAAGAGTAAATATCTAAGCTTGTTTCACATTTGCAAAATTTTGAGAAGTATTTGTGTCAATTTTTGAATACATATATAACCAAAACCATTATAAATGGATTTTTAAAATTATTATTATTATTATTATGTAGAAAATTTACTTTTAAAAAGAAAATTTAAATAAATATTTTCAGTGTTGAAAGTGCTATGTCTGGCATTGAGAAAATTGCAAAACCTACAGGTCCAAGGACTAAGAGCTTTAAGCCATTTTCAGACAGTTTTGTGGATCCTTTTAGGTTTGACAACATTGCTCTTTTGTCACACATATTAAAATGTTTTTTTCTAAGGCCAACAATAAAAATTAATTTGTTTGATGTACTCCGACAGACCCGTCATAATTGCCCTTACCCAATCTTTTTTCCTCCAGTACTATAAATTTTAATTTTTTTGGGGGGGGAGGGGGGGATTCAAGGGAAATAGACATTGTTTCATTTTAAAGCAGGGGTTGAAATTTTCCTGGAAAACCCACTAGCCCAGGGGCTACTGATCAGTGAAAAATTACTAACCCAAACCTCAAACTACTAGTAACTAGCCCAAAATTTTTTTTATGCAAAATGAAAACATAAGTTAAATTAAAGTTTCAAATGCTGTGGTGACAGAAGCAAATTAAACTACAATGTAGTTCTTATTCAAAAGAAACGAGTCTACATAGATAAGCAAAAGTAAACTGATGAGAATTTTTTTTCCCTTCTGCTAGTCCGACGGACTATCGTTACATTTAAATTAGCTAGCCCGAGTCTTAAATTGACTAGCCCCGGGCGTCGGGCTACCGTATATTTCAACCCCTGTAAAGGTTTATAATTCTCTAAGATACCTTTTTGAAATAGCATTTTTATAGCAATAAATATTAAATCTGTCTTATCCGGTGTATCATGAAATCGTCAATAAATCTTAAGTGTATGCTTTTTATGACAGTAATCGATGTTAGCTATAGATACTGCAAAAAAAAAGAAAGAAAGAAAGAAAGAAAAAGAAAGAAACAAACAAACAAAACCACAAAAAAAAACCCACCGACATACGTACCCACCTTGAAAAAATGTAAGTCGGAGTACATAAAAAAATTTATTATTATTATTAGTGATGGCCTAAATACGTCATGTATTGTTTTAGCATGGATGATTTTGATATATGCATTTTTATTAGATTGACAATGAGTGCCTCTGAACTGACATGCGAAGAAAATGACTCTTCTGATGATGAAGAGTATGAGCCAAGTTTCCACCTGTCTTTAAAGTAATTTTTATTATAATTATTATTTACTAAGTAATATAAAATTTAATTAAAAGAGGTTTAATATGTTTAATCATTGTAAATATTTCAGATAGATGAAACATACTAATGGGGAAAATTATTGCTAATTGGTTCATTTAACTGTAATAACATAAATTTTAAATTTTTTTTTTATTCTCTCTATAGACTTGACCATGGTGTGACGTTAGATGAGTCGGATTCAGAGGAGATTGAGGACGATGAAGAAAAATTTGTAGAACATGCTGAGTATGGTTGTCTACCAGTTATACGCAACAATGATGAAATCGAACAACTGGTCCACGATTGTCCAGCCATGGTTTACATTAATCAGCTGATTACCTTGGCAGAAACAGGAGTCCCTAAGATTTGTAGGGTGAAAGGATGTGAAGCTCAAGTTCACATTTCATCAGAAGTAGTCTCTTCAGCTGTGTACCTGAGATGGGTAATCAACTTCAGTATGATTTTAAAAGAATCATAATAATATAATACATATTGTGACAAGGCATCATTCACCTTTTTTTTTGAAATACAAAGGCACTTATTAAATTTCTGTTCCAGGTCTGCACAAACAATCATGAGGCACACAGATGGTGTTCGCAACCTCTTCTTAATAGACGTGTTCACAGTGGGGATGTTTTACTCTCAGCAGCTTTACTGGCTTCAGGAAATAATTTTCAAAAGATTTCTCTGTTTTTTAAGTTCCTGAAGCTCCCCATTCTGTCTGTCTCATCATTTATAAAGATACAAAGAACCTATGTCACTCCAACAATTGAAGAAATTTGGAAAAAGCATCAGAATGAAATTCTAGAAGAATTCAGAGGAAATGATGTTGTTGTTCTTGGTGAGTACAATATCAATTCAATCAAATGCTTGTATTGTTTGTTTTGTCAAGAAGAGGATATGTTAAAATTTTCTTTTATTTTAATTATTTGTTTCTTTTGTTTGTTTGCTTAGGCGATGGTCGTATGGACAGTCCAGGTCACTCTGCACAGTACTGTACGTACACATTTATGGAAAATGAAACCCACAAGATACTGTGCTTAGTGACCATGGACAAGAGAATGACAGGAAGAAAAAGTGCAATCCTTGAAAAGGCGTGTTTTCAGAAGGGCCTGCAGTTTCTCCTTGAAAAAGAAATAAATGTGGTGGAAGTGGTGACAGATGCACATGTGCAGATTGAAGCTTTAATGAGTATGTGTCTTTGTATATTTCTTATTTCTTTGTTGTTGTTGTTTTTTTTTTTAGCTTAAATCTGTAATTAGGATTTTCCTGATTTTTCTTTAGGGATAAATATATAAATTAGATTTACTGTAGCTATCATCATTTTTTATAACAGAAAAAGATTACCCAGAAATAAAGCATTCATTCGACATCTGGCATGGGTCAAAAAACCTTGGGAAAAAACTAATAAAGGTTAGACAATTTAAGATTTTTATTTTGAGAACATTTTCAAAATTTGGAATAATGCTAAATGAGTAAACTGAATTTTGAACACTATTTTCAGGCTGGACAAGAAAAATAAAAAAAAAAACAATATTACAGTGGACAAGAGAGATAGTAAACCATTTTTGGTTTTGTTCCTCTGTAGCAAATACAGAAGAAGAGTTTATTGTAAGTTTGAACTGTAAACAGAAAAACCACTTGATTCAGTTTGTGTTAATAGAGAGTGAAAATTTTTTTTTTTAGACTGTTCTTTTTTTCAGGGCATTTGGTTTGGAGTCATACATCATGTTGTGAATGAGCATGAATGGATTTTGCCATACAGAGCAGGAGCAAAAAGTTCATGCCAGCATGGTCCATTAGCAGAGGAAAGGAACAAAGATTGGCTTGAGGCAGGATCCCCAGCACATGTTGCCGTGCGTGAAATTGTCAGGGACAAAAGACTAATAAAGAAGATTCCTTACTACCTTAATTGCCGGTATACACAAAATTGATTGCAGACACATTTCTACAGATATTTTCTATATATGCATATCCAATTATAATGTTTCCATTAGAAAATGAAAACACAAATGTGATATATATAATGGATTTCTTAAATGTTAGATTAAAACTTTTCAAGAAGATTTCACCATGTATATAGTTTAGTGATTTTTTTATTTTATTTTTTTTTTACAGAAGTACAGCCGCTTTGGAGAACTTTCAAAACCTTATTTTGAAGTACGCATCAAAGCGCCATTCTTACACACCTCCAGTGTACAGAGCTAGAAACCTTGTTGCTGCACTGGACCACAATGCAAATTGTGATAGAGAAGCTGCCAAAAGAAAAGATGGATCACTAAGGTTTCTTTTTGTCTCATTCATTTATTTTATAAGTTAAAATCTACAATATACCATTGTAAATCATTTTGCTGACTAGGTTGGAATGCATTATGAAATACATTGAATCTTGTACTTTAGGCACCAGCGGTACTACAGCAAAAAAAGTGGAAGATGGTCCGCCTACCCAGTAAGAGAAGAAAAACAATATCCATATGCAACTGACATCATGAAACTGTGTCTTCAGAACAGGATTTTTGACCCTATTGGTATGAACAGGCCAGTTGTCCTTGATGTGGAGGATCCACGACGTGTGTCCGAGACCCTAGCTCCTGTTGCTCCACCGCCAACTGAATCTCTGGTGGCAGAGAAGAAATCTCGATTTCTCCTTGAGAGCATTTAATTAGTCAGATCATGAAAAGGGACATGTCTCTGATCTTGTTTAATATTGCAATATTGAACATTTTACCTGTAACAACAAGAAGTCGGTGAGCGAATGCTTACTAGTAAACCCCCCGCTCTGATGTGAATATACACTCTCATGTTGACATCAAATTCATACAAAAATGAATCCCACGTTGCACCATATGGCATGCCTAAACAAAGATTGTGCTAAAATTTCAAGCATTTGCGCTGAATAGTTGATGAGAAAACTGCGACGGAAATTTGGTACATACAGACACATGGATTAACAGGAAGTTGACATCGGATTCAAACAAACATGAATCCACCATATGGCATGCCTAAACAAAGATTGTGCTAAAACTTCAAGCATCTGTGATAAGTAGTTGCTGAGAAAACTGCGACAAAAAATTTGTTACGGACAGACGCACGGATAAAGAGGAAGTTGACATCGGATTCAAATAAAAATGAATCCCACCATATGGCAAACCTAAACAAAGATTGTGCTAAAATTTCAAGCATCTGTGTTGAGTAATTGCCGAGAAAACTGCAAAAAAAAATTATGGACAGACACGGACACACAGACATACACACAAGGGTAAAACAGTATACCCCCCACTCCTTTGGAGCGGGGTATAACTATGATATTGCAATCTTGTTACTTCTATTTAATTCAAAATTATGCAAGCTACTTACAACAAGGATGGTGTTGCAATCGAAAAACTTTTTAGATTTATGATATGCAATTTTCTGAACTGCTTGGATACTTTGAACATTTATGTTATTGCAGAATTTTGTAAATTTGTAAATAATTCCTTTAACTTTGACACCCAAGTAACTCATCAATAGGTGTTTGATACAGTCTTTTAAATATGACATTGCATGTTTTGCTTCTTTTGTTTTTTTTTTCACATTGATGAATGAAAATGATACTTTGTATTTCAAAGATTTATTCAATGTTTAATTAACCTTATAATTATATAAAAACAGCAATATATGAAAATCAAATGTTGTTTTTATCAATCTAAGACTCCTTCTATGTATCCCACATATTGACCAGAAGGTTCAGGATATTAGTCTCGAATTTTCCATATGCAGCAGCTGGGAATGACCTTTTGGTTTCCAGCTCCAAGACGGCCATGCATCCACATAACATATTGTCTGTAAGCTGTATGCCGATGAGCTCTGTTGTAGTTGTCATCTCTAGGTTCTGCCAAAGCATCATTCCTAAATCTCATGGCAACTTCCAGAACCAATTCATCTAGCACTATGGTATAGAAATCCTATACATAATAGACATTACACTGCAGTTTAGTACATGAAATGACTGTTTATCTTCACCTTTTTTCATATCTAGTTGGTGTATAATAATATTTTGATCAGAATTTGAAAAAATGAAAACTTACAGCTAATTTTGTGTGACAGTTCTGGGGTATTTTTCCACAGCACAGTTTTTCCCTCTCGGTAGGCATCTCCCTACAGTTATTGCAAGAGCACCAGTCTGGAACCGCAGGGCTACTCCCTGGTGTTGGATCACCATTATCATTTGCAGTTTTCAGGACATCCATCAATAACGAAGGCTGTTTCTTGCAGACTAACTTGAGAGTTTCCTGTAGTGCAGCCAAGTCCATATTGGAAATACATTCCTGAAATTGAAGTGCTTGTTTTAAAAGAATTTTATTGATATTTAAAGCTGGCTGAAATATGAACTTTATATATTTCAATTGATATAGACATTGATATAGACATTTTATAATATATAAATATTAATATATATGTATATATACTTCAAGCTCAGATTGTCATTCCCGTCGAGCTTGTGATGCCATTTCCAGTCTATTCAATCCAGCTGGCTGCATGCGCTGTCGTCCTCTGCACCTACCACGTCCGCGACCTCTCAAGACCTAAAATCATAAACAACACTTCATTTGTTTTTTATGTTTTATTGGGGGGGGGGGGGGTAGGGGAGGAGTAGATCAGTAGCTTTAAACTGTCACACTTTTTTTTTGGGGGGGGGGGGTTAAAGAGTTTAAATAATTTGCTCCTACCCCAGTAGCTCTAGGCTGTCTGCCTCTACCACGCCCTCTTCGTCTGACATTGGATATCTCTTCATCTGATGAACTTGGTGAATTCGGTGAAACACTCCTTGACCTTGATCCATTTGATAACTATAAAATTAGTATGAATATAATCAAATATAATTTCAAAAATTATTTTATTTTTTACATTCAAGTAAAACCCACAGTACTTGGCCATATGTGAGCCATATTTTTTTTTCCCCACTATATATTTCATTGAAAATCCATTTTTCTAAAATATTATTGCAGTGTCTTTTGTTGCTCATTTTTATTACTTAAACACATAAAATGTAGAATTTATTTGCAGATTCTTCACATAATTTCAAAATAAATTGAAAATAATTTTATCTGTAGTGTAAGAATTGCATTGATATAACATGTCAAATGTGAAAGTAAAATTCCAAGACTTTAACAAGAAATCATAATTTGAGGTAAGAAATTTTTGTCTTGAAAAATTCATGAATTATTCTCACTCTCAGTGTTTAGTGTATCATTTTGTTTTGCATTTTGAGACAAGAAAATTTGAACTATTCTGTATTATTCAGAAAAAAATTATGGAAATTGGACCTCACATTTTTTTTTAATTTTAGAAAAAGGTTTTTCCATGAAATATATAGGCTGAAAATGCAATTATGATTCACCTATTGCCATGATTATACTACATACACGTGTTGACAGAGAAATAATATTCTCAGCAAACTTGCATAAACTTGATCTACGCACAATTTTTTATAGGCCTAATGGTTAAAATTTTTTATAACTTTTTTTTCTATGCAGACACTATAAAATAAGTTCAAATTACTTGAGAGTGCAATAACTAGGCAAATAGGAGCGTAAAACGCGACTTGCAGCGTCTTACACATTCTACTGATCTGGAGATAGAAATCTCGTTGGGGGCCTCTTCATTTATGCAAACGTCACTCTATTTTCAGTTTAGCCTGTTATGCTTTCGGTGAGGCTTATTTGAGTTTTTAGGCAATTCTGTGAAAGAAACAACACTTTAAAAATGTTAAAGAGTAAATTTATCACGTACCTCTGATTCTTCCATCTTCGATTTGATAATGAATTCAGCATCTTGCACGCGCTGCTTAATACTCGGTTATCTCCGTATCCCGTCCCGAATATTAATTACCAGTAGACTGGTATTGCCTGTCTCTATCGTTCGAAAGAGACAGGTGACTACCGCCATCTAAGCCAGGAATTCCTGGCTTGATTGATGCGCCATCTATCGCCGCTGCTCTACGCTCTGGCATGGGAAATAATCACAATAAACTGATAAGCCGCGGCTATCTGCTGAGTCAGTGAGTCATCATAAACCGATGAATGTTTAAAATGTGTCAGTTTTAATTAATAAATGTTTCAGTTTTCTTTTATCCAAGTAATGTTGGGTATGTAATGTGATAGGAGCTTTGCAAGCTAATTAAAATACCTTCAGGCGATACGGAATGTGTGAGTGAAATCAGGGACTCAATTATTGCTTATAGACCTATACTAAGTATGTATATAGGTCCCTGGTGAAATGTTAACACTTGTGTTAAACAAAATCTGAAAAAGGGAATATCTGTATGTATGTGGAAAGTATTGTGACCGTGTTAACTAG